>NW_026000174.1:43852775-43858533 GCF_001458135.2 Marmota marmota marmota | reverse complement strand
AAAAAAAAAAAAAAAAAAAAAAAAAACCTAGCAATCCTCCTGCTCAGCCTCTTGAACTGCTGGCCACTGTACCCATCCAGTTTAATTTTTAAGCATCCTGGATTTGTGAATTCTAGCCTTTTTCATATCAGATAACTGGATATCAGTGTTGCACATTGTATAGGTTTTTTTTTTTTTAATATTTATTTTTTAGTTTTTCGGCGGACACAACATCTTTGTTTGTATGTGGTGCTGAGGATCGAACCCAGGCCGCACGCATGCCAGGCGAGCGCGCTACCACTTGAGCCACATCCCCAGCCCTTGTATAGGTTTTTGCTTTGTTTTTTATTTTTTGGTACTGGGATTGAATCTAGGGGTACTTTTTCAATATTGAGCTACATCTCCAGTCCTTTTTATTTTTTCTCTCGGCAATAGAGATTGAACCCAAAGGCCCTCTGCCACTGAGTTATGCCCTTTTTTTGTTTTTGTTTTTGCTTTTTTTAATTTTATTTTTTGGTATTGGGGATTGAACCCAGGGTGCTTAACATCTGAGCCATGTCCCCAGCCCTTTTTATTTTTAATTTTGAGACAGGGTCTTGCTAAATTGTGTAGGGCCTCACTAAGTTGCTAAGGCTGGCTACCTCAGCCTCCTGAGCTGCTGGGATTAGAGGCATGAGCCACCATACCTAGCCCTTTTTATTTTGAGACAGAGTCTTGCTAAGCTAAGGTTGGCTTTAAACTTGCAGTTCTTCTGCCTCAGTACTCCAAGTCACTGGGATTACAGGTGTGCACAACCATGTCTGGCTGTTTTGTTTAGTTTTGATGGTGGGGATCAAACTCAGGGCAACTACTCCAGGAAAAATATAATTTTTGTAATGCTCTTTGTGGCAGAGATGCTGGGATTGATCCCAGGGCCCCTTACATGGTAGATAAGCACTTCATCACTTAGATATATTCCCAGCCCATTTTTATTTAATGCTAACTCATATCTAAATATTCATATATACACATACTGTGCTTGGCCTTCTGTGAAAGGATATGTTTTTGGAATTATTTTTCCTGTAGTAATGATCAGTTGCTATGCATCTCTTTCACTTAATTCCAGTGAAGTGATTAATTATTGGTTTTAGTTTGTTAGATGTGTGGCTATATCCACCAAAAATAACAATAATATGTTTTTGGTTTTTTTTTTTTTTAGGGTATCAATATTCACTTAGCTAAAAAAATGATTGAAGATCGGAGTAGAGATTACATGAATGCTAGGCGTGTAGCAAAGGTATGAAATTCCATCAAGCCATTTATTTATTTATTTATTTTGAGTATTAGACCATTTAATTCTCAAACCTTCATATACATAATATCTTTTACATAGTGTTAAAATAAAGAGGAAAATACATTTTCATACAAACAGAATTTTAAGTATACATTGATAGACTTTTCAGATTATTAACCAAGTTGCTAAAATTTGATTTACATTGTCCTTAAAGATGTTCAATGATAAAAAATATGGAATGCTTCATGAATTTGAGTACCATTCTTGTTTAGGGGCTGTGTTAATCTTCTCTGTGTTGTTCCAATTTTAGTATATGTGCTGCTGAAGTGAGCACAGCGTTTATTTTAATAATTATCAAGGCTGTCGTTTATAACAAGGCCTTTCCTGTCTGGTGTTTGTTACTCTTGATATTTCAGTCATTAGCAATCTTAACTAATGTAAATAAATCTCAGTTGACTTCATCACATCTGTCTGAAGAGATGATATATTTGAAATGAAATATTTCTTTGCAGACATGTTAAGGACAAAATAGAACAAATTGGATTTAGAAGAAATTATTATTTAGAGAAGGTTAAAACAAGATTCTATCTAGAACTAATATAGTGGTTCATATTCTTCCTTGTGCTTGGTCTTCTGTGAAAGGATACATTTTTATATTTGCTTATATTTGCTCATCAGAAAACTGTACTATTCTGCATTCAGAGTATACTTATTAAATAACATAGCTCTCAGGGACAAATCTTATAGTGTGCATGTCTTTCCATTCAATAGTATTCTTAGAAGTTAGGAAAAGTAGCCAGTAAGTAATTTAAAAAGATAGCTTCTCCAAAGATGGCAGTAATCCACCAGATCTTCAGTCATGTTATTGGTCAACTAGGATATCCTAGGGAGCAACCTTCGTAGATTACCTCCAGAAAGGGCCCCTGGGTGGTCTATTCACCCACTTCTGGGAATCTATTTATGCATGGGTAATACTCAAAACTGATCATCTCCATCCTCCATATCTGAGTGGTTCCAGTATCACCAAAGAATTTTAAATGCTTCTTGTTTAGGAATATGAGACAGTAATGAAAGGCTTGGACCGCAATGCTCCTTCAGTGCCTCCACAGAATACTCCTCAAGAAGCTCAGCAGGTAGATATGTGGAAGAAATATATACAGTGGGAAAAGAGCAACCCTCTTCGTACAGAGGATCAGACCCTTATAACAAAAAGAGGTAAGAAGATTAACCCTCCTGGGACTCAAACTACATGCCTGTTAGGCCACTTGATATTATCCCACAGATTAGTGAGGCTGTTTTTTGTTTTTTTGTTTTAATTTTTATTATTGGTTGTTCAAAACATTACATAGTTCTTGACATCATATTTCACACATTTGATTCAAGTGGGTTATGAACTCCCATTTTTACCCCATATACAGATTGCATAATCACATCGGTTACACATCCACTGTTTTACATATTGCCATACTAGTGTATGTTGTATTCTGCTGCCTTTCCTATCCTCTACTATCCCCCCTCCCCTCCCCTCCCCTCCCATCTTCTCTCTCTACCCCATCTACTGTAATTCATTTCTCCCCCTTGTTTTTTTTTTTTCCCTTTCCCCTCACTTCCTCTTGTATGTAATTTTGTATAACAATGAGGGTCTCCTTCCATTTCCATGCAATTACCCTTCTCTCTCCCTTTCCCTCCCCCATCTCGTCCCTGTTTAATGTTAATCTTCTTTTCATGCTCTTCCTCACTACTCTGTTCTTAGTTGCTCTCCTTATATCAGAGAAGACATTTGGTATTTGTTTTTTAGGGATTGGCTAGCTTCACTTAGCATAATCTGCTCTAATGCCATCCATTTCCCTGCAAATTCCATGATTTTGTCATTTTTTAGTGCAGAGTAATACTCCATTGTGTATAAATGCCACCTTTTTTTTTTATCCATTCATCTATTGAAGGGCATCTAGGTTGGTTCCACAGTCTAGCTATTGTGAATTGTGCTGCTATGAACATCGATGTAGCAGTGTCCCTGTAGAATGCTCTTTTTAGGTCTTTAGGGAATAGACCGAGAAGGAAGATAGCTGGGTCAAATGGTGGTTCCATTCCCAGCTTTCCAAGAAATCTCCATACTGCTTTCCAAATTGGCCACACCAATTTGCACTCCCACCAGCAATGTACAAGTGTACCCTTTTCCCCACATCCTCGCCAGCACTTGTTGTTGTTTGACTTCATAATGGCTGCCAATCTAGTGAGGCTGTTTTTTATCCCTAATCTTTTTTTCTTATGTTCTCCAGATTTCATAATGTGCACTGCCTCTTTGTTTTATTTTATCCAATTTTCTGTTGCACTTTTAGTAAATTCTTCATTTCATGTACTATACTTTTCAGTTCTAAGTTCCTTTTCTATAGTTTCCACTTGTCTGTTGAGATTTTGTATGTTACCATCTTTTTCTTTAAACCCTTGAACAGGTAACATTGGTTATAACGTCCTTGTCTCCTGATTCCAACATCTAGGCTATTAGCTCATGGAGATAGTTTCCTTTCTGCTTTTTCTCTTGGCTATGGGTCAGTTTTTCTGTTTCTTTACTTGTTAAACAGTCCTATTTTTTCTTTTGGACAATGTACAAATGTACAAGTGATACATTGTAAAGACTTTGGATTCTTTTATCTTCCACATTCACAGAAGAATGTTGAGTTTTATTTAGTAGGAAATTTATTGACAGATAACTTAAAGTTGGTAGAGATTTGGTTTTATACTATTAAGATAGGTCTGTTTTAGTTTTATCCTTAATCTCAGGGTAAATTCCTTAGTCCTGGGACATAATCTTTACTCCTACAACATAATGGAAAATCCATTAAGGTATTTACTCAAACCATTGGGATTAGATTCAAATACCAAACTTGGTATCCCTTGTGATAGGCAGCTGCTAAGATATCAGTTCAAGTCAGTCTTTTGGTTTTGCTTCCTGCTGGACTCTGTATTCTTTCCGACATATGTATATTTCAGGGATTAGTTAAAGATTTGAGGACATTTGTATCTTGATTTTCCAGCTCTGGCTCTTTCATTTTTGGAATTTCCCGCTGTTCCCATAGCCTACAACTTTGTGTTACTTTGAGCTAGTAAGAATTTTTACTTGAATTTTAGCTACCATAGTGTTGCATGGGCATGGATGAGCCCTTTGAAGAAAAAGCAATATTAAATATGGATTTCACCCAACATAGTTCCCTTTTATTTCAAGGGATCAATCTGCTTAGATTTCTGTTCCTTTTGGTCATTTTCTGATACTTTAAAAAATTTGTTTTGTTTTTGTTTTGAGATAGGGTCTCACTATGTTGCCTAGGCTAGTTTTAAACCTGTGAGCTCAAGTGATCCTCCCAAATAATTAGAACTATATGCATATGTCACCATGCCTGGCTTTCTAGTACATTTGTAAGAGTTGTTTTTTGTACTTTTGTATTTTTCTTTTCTCTCTTGAGCTGGGGAGCATACTGGGGATTGGACCCTAGGCCTTGTGCATGAATGCTGAATACACATCTTTCCATAGAGTTACACCCAAGCTTTCGTCTATAATTGATATTTCAAAAAGTATAGTCTGGTGCAAACTACTCTGCCATTGACAGACTAGAATTTGGAACTTTATTGAATTTATCAATCTTGCCCTGCTCACTCACCTATAGGCCTTTGCAAATACTACTTCCTTTGCCTATGTCATTTTTAAAATTTACCCTATCCTTCCTCTGTCCATTTATTTTTCAACTGACCCTCCCCCTGCCCACCCCCTGCACCTACTATTGGAGGTTGAACCTAGGGCCTTGCTCATGCTAGGCTAGTACTCTACACTAAGTTATTCCTATTCCTCATCTGACCATCTTCTATCCCTCCTTCAGGTTCTGCTTTAGATGTCAGTTTTTTAGTGAAGCCTGCCTTGAATCTGTAAACTATGTTAAATCTTGCTATTGTGAAGTTTAGGAGTATATTGTACTTCTCTCATTTTAGTAATTTTTATATTTACTTACTTAGTGTATATAAAGATCTTATTCATTAGTATACTCACAGTGCCTTTCACATTCTAGCATAAAGTTGGTGCTCAGTAAATATTAACAATAAATGATGGGCAGATGGGGCTTGGGTGGATAAAGCTTTTGATTTCCAATTTACCATTTATTATTGAGTATCTGAGCCTAAAAATTTACTTGTGATGCATATTGATAGTTTCAAAATAATTATTTTAATTGAGTTTTGTTTGTGCATGTCTTCCCTTAGTAATGTTTGCTTATGAACAGTGCCTGCTTGTCCTTGGCCATCACCCTGATATTTGGTACGAAGCTGCCCAGTATCTTGAACAGTCAAGTAAACTGCTTGCAGAGAAGGGAGTAAGTATTACACTCCTCATGAGCTTTTTGTGATTTTGATATGGCAGCGATTTTCTGAAAAATATAGCACTGAATTTGAGTAACAAAGTGTTAAGTGTTAGAATGTGTGTGTGTGTGTATTTTTTTTTTTTTTTTTTTTTTTTTTTTT
>NW_026000174.1:43794849-43852751 GCF_001458135.2 Marmota marmota marmota | reverse complement strand
TGTGTGTGTGTGTGTTACTTTTTTTTTTTTTTTTTTGGTACTAAGGATTGAACTCAGGGGCACTCGACGACTGAGCTTTATTCCCAGCTCTTTTTTTTTTTTTTTTTTTGTATTTTATTTACAGACAGGGTCAAATCTTGCACTGAGTTGCTTAGTGCCTTACCATTCTTTTTATTTATTTATTTATTTATTTTTCGGTGGACACAACATCTTTGTTTGTATGTGGTGCTGAGGATCGAACCCGGGCCGCACGCATGCCAGGCGAGCGCGCTACCACTTGAGCCACATCCCCAGCCCCATTGAACTCCTGATTCTCTGCCTCAGCCTCCCAAGTCACTGGGATTATAGGCATGTGCCACCGCGCCTGGCAAGTGTTAGAAAATTTAAACTCATGTCAATTTGAGTCTTAGTGACATTCATATGATTAGATTGCTTAGAATTAAAAATATAGTGGCTGTTTTTAATATTAAGTGATGAACAACAGTATGTGCAGGATTATCTTGTAAGTTAAAATAACGGTGGTGGGGCTAGGGTTGTGGCTCAGCATTAGAGTGCTCACCTAGCATGTACCAGGCACTGGGTTCTATCCTCAGCACCGCATAAAAAATAAATAAATAAAATAAAGGTATCATGTCCAACTACAACTAGAAAAATAAAAAATAAAAAAATAATAGTGGGCTGGGGGTGTAGCTCAGTGGTAGAGCATGTGCTTAATAAGTACAAAGCTCTGGGTTCCCCCAGCATCAAAAAAAATAGGAAGAAATCTTGGAATTTTGTTAGACTTCTGAGAGTGTCTTGTGTGTGTGTTTTTTTAGATATGTATACATAAAATTAGATGCAGTTATTAGTTTTAAACACTTTTGACTATATTTAAATTATTGAAGCATACTTCCTTCTTTTTTATCTCCTAGGATATGAATAATGCCAAATTATTTAGTGATGAAGCTGCTAATATATATGAAAGAGCCATAAGCACTTTATTAAAGAAAAATATGCTTCTTTATTTTGCATATGCAGATTATGAAGAGGTGAGTAAAAATATTTCAAACTTTATAATTCAGTTTTTTACTGCATGACTAATTTTTTTTCTGTACACTTCTTTGCTGGCATATTGCTTTTGTTAGCCAGAAATGTTACAGAGTGAACAGTTGTTAGTTCTTAGCTTATATTTATTTATGCTCAGTGCAGGAGCCATTGGTGTTTGCAATGGGGGTGGGGATACAGCTCCTGTATTCCTTAGAGCTCAAATCTTGCATGGATTTGTGTGTATGTATGTGTGTATATATATATATATGTGTGTGTGTATATATATATATATGTGTGTGTGTGTGTGTGTGTATACACATATATATACATATATATATACACACTTCTCTACCACCTCAGAGTCGCATGAAGTATGAGAAGGTTCACAGTATATATAACAGACTTCTGGCAATTGAGGATATTGACCCCACCTTGGTGAGTAACTTTACAAATCTTTCTTTTCTACCTTGACAGTCTGATTTAACAACAAGATAACTTACATATGGTAAAATATACTCTTTTTTTTGTCTAGTTATATGATTCTTGATAAACAACATTGAGTCATGGGACACCATCACAATCAAGATACAAAACATTTCCTTCACCTTCCCCAAAATTCCCTTATGTGACCCCTCTCCTGGCCATCACTTTCCCATCAGAGTTGCTGTCGAATGCTGGTTTGAATTCTACTCTGGTTTTCTTTTTAACGCTGCAGTATGAAAAAGCTACAGAGGTGCTTTCTGTAACCCTTTCCTTGTGATCATGGTTAGAAGCCACTTTATGCCACATACTTGTTACTAAATAAATATTTCTTTTTAAATAAATAGAGATAGGAGAAATGAACATTCCAGCAAGGGATTTGACAAACTTATTGTATCCTGATTCTTGCTATAGTAATAGTTCCAAAGCCCTGAGGTTCTGCAGAAGTGCAATGCCATTCTTCCAGTGGATGGGAAAGGTAGAGACCTATGACTAGATCCACTGCTTTACACCAACTACACCATACTGCTTCTTTTGTATATTTATATTAGGATTCTACTGCCCTAATTGCTTACATTTAGTCATCATTTAAAAACTAACTCGGCTGATATATCTGGCAAAAATTGCTGGCATCTGTATATTGTGCTATACTGCAGTAATAAAATGACAAACTCAATAAATTCCTTTCCTTGAAGAATTCATATACTTCATCCATCCATCCACCCATCCAAACTAACCAGGTCCCTGCTAACAGTCATTAGTTCATTAAAAAACAAAACAAAAAAAACATTGCACATTCATTATGGGTAGGGAACTCTGAAGGTATTAGGTATAAAATGGGTCATAGTTTATCAGTGAAGTTCTACTCTATGATCTTTGGAAAATAAATAGTGGGCCTTCTAAATAAACCAAGAAAATGCAAAGTTAAACATACATTATAAAATATATAGCATTAAATCAAACATTGAATTTTATAGATATTATAATTCACTAATGGAGTCTTTTCGAGTACTTTCACATTTTTTCTTAAAATTTATATACTTAATTTTTTTTTGTATTGGGAGTTGAACTCAGATGCACTAACCATTGCACCACACTCTCAGCCCTTTATATATATAGGCAATTAAGGATATATTTTATTTTGAGACAGGATCACTGAGTTGCTCAGGGCCTCACTAAGTTGTTGAGGCTGGCTTTAAACTTTCAATCCTCCTGCCTCAGCATCCTGAGCTGCTGGGATTAAAAAGGTACTCCACTGCACCCAGCCTATTAATTTTTTAAACAAATTTGTACCACATCAATTTTTTTACTTTATTAGTTATCCAACTTTGTGTATTTAATTGTTTTTTTTGTTTGTTTGTTTTTTTGTTTTTTTTTCTGGTTCTGGGGATTGAACCCAGGGTTTTGTGCATGCTAGGTAAGTGCTCTACCATTAACCTACATCTCCAGCCCAATATTTATCTATCTATTTATTTATTGTACTGGGAATGGAATTCCCCCTTTAATTTTTTTTTAATATTGTTTTAGTTGTCAATGGACCTTTATTTTATTTATTTATATGTGGTGTTGAGACTTGAACCCAGTGCCTCACATGTGCTAGGCAAGTGCTCTATCATTAAGTCACAACCCCAGCCCCTGCCCCTTAAAATTTAATTTGCATTGTCTAGAATTATATGGTGATGATCGTACAACCTTTTGATTATGTTAAAAAACACTGGAGTATATACTTTAAATGGTGAATTTTGTGATATATGAATCATATCTCAATAAAAAACAAAAACACATTAATTAGCATGCATCTCTAATAACAGAAAAAAGTAGTTTATAAATAATGCATCTTCTATAATCCTACTTTCTAATTTTTTGGGTGTTGAGGATTGCTTTCTTATTGGAATCATTAGCATAGGAATCAGGTAAGCTAGTGATGCTACAGAGATTACATTCTGCCTAATTTCTGTAACACAAATATATATATGTGTGTGTGTATATATATATATGTATTTTTTTTTGCAAAGGTATATATTCAATATATGAAATTTGCAAGGAGAGCAGAAGGTATCAAATCTGGACGAATGATATTTAAAAAAGCAAGAGAAGATACCAGAACCCGCCACCATGTCTATGTTACTGCAGCACTCATGGAGTATTACTGTAGTAAGGTAAATATTGAAATACATATATAAAGATGAAGTAGTCTTCTTTATCTGAAAACATTAATTAAAAGAAAAGTAGTTCTAGTTTCTGTCATTAAACTTTAATTCATTTCATAAAGGAAAAGTGTTTATTTGTAAAATGATGTGGAATGTTATCCAAATCACTAGCTGCCTGCTAATTTATGGCTTTATGCCTTATTAAACTCCAAATTTCCTTTTATTTTACTTTTTTCTTTGAAAATGATAGACCTTGCGGTGTTGCCCAGGTTGACCTTGAAGCCATGAACTCTCTGGTTCAATTCCTTCTGTTGTCTCAGCCTCAGGCACTTGGGACTACAAGCAAGCTTTGCCATGCTTCCCTCTCTCCCTCCCTCCCTTCCTCCATTCCCTCTCTTCTTTCTTTCCTTCCTTTTGCCCCTGAGCTACATCTCCAGCACCCCTTCCACCTTTTTTTTTTTTTAAGCCAGTTACAAGGCTGGCCTCAAACTTGTAATACTCCTGCCTCAGCCTCCCAAATTGTTGGTATTACAGGTAAGTGCCACCATGCCCAGCGTAAACTCCATATTTCTGTTTTCTATTTTATTTATCTATCTATTTATTTATTTTTGGTTATCAGGGATTGAACTCCGGAGCACTCAACCAATAAGCTATATCCCCAGCCCAATTTTGTATTTTATTTAGAGACAGGGTCTCACTGAGTTGCTTTACCTCACTTTTGCTGAGGCTGGTTTTGAACTTGTGATCCTCTGTCTCAGCCTCCCCCACCACTGGGATTGCAGGTGTACCCCACCGCATCTGGCTTATTTATTTGTTTTAAACCCCATATTTCTGAACCTAAACTCCACTGGCTGATTTTTTAGCTTAGTAATTTTTACTTAACATGGTTTTAATTTTCATTTTAATTCTTTCATATCTTGTCATATTTAGGTATTGTAGTTTTAATATTCTTAGTATTTTATCTGACATTTCATAGAAATCAGTACTTGGCTGTCTTTACTTGTAGGACAAATCGGTTGCCTTTAAGATTTTTGAGCTGGGACTGAAGAAATATGGAGACATCCCAGAATATGTCCTGGCCTATATTGACTATCTCTCTCACCTCAATGGTAAGTTAATTCTAGAAGCTTTAATGGTACTTAATATTAAACCATCTGAAATTATGTTGCTAAGTTTTTCCTTCTTGAATGTATTATAATTCTGACATCACATCAAAACCACCCACTTGATAGCCACCCAAGAAATATTTGTGGCCTATCAACCAGGAGTTTATATTTATTGAATAATGATAGATGTCTTTTGACTTCAGAATGGCCTTTGATCAGCAAAGTTTTGTTATAAGTAGGATAAAGCTACAAAGTCAAGAGTTAAGAGACACAGAGTTGTTGATGTTCATTTCTGACTGTGGGCAACTCATTTCTCATCTCCTGGGCAAGAACTGACAAAAATAAATCCTCGTCAGCTGGGGATGTAGCTCAGTGGTAGAACACTTGCCTAACATTACAAGGCCATGGGTTTGACCCCCAGCATTATCAAACAAAACACACACAAAAAAAACTCTAGCCACCAATACTCAGAGATGTCCACGTAGTAAAGGCTACATGAGGCTACTGGGAAAGAAATTTTAAAGGATATTATGTTCATTAGCCTCTTTTGATTTTTATTCTGCTGTTATAATGACAATAATACAGCCATCTTTTATTGAGGTCCTAGTATGTGCCAGGTTTTGTGCTAGGTAATTCATTCATCCATATGTGTGTGTGTATAAAATTTAGTCTAGTTACCTATAGTCCAGGATATGCAACTTCTTTTTTTTAATTAATTTATTTTTTAGTTAATTTTTAAAATTTATATATGCAGTGGAATGCATTACAATTCTTATTACACATATACAGCACTATTTTTCATATCTCTGGTTGTACACAAAGTATATTCACACCCATTCATGTCTTCACACATGTACTTTGGATAACAATGTCCATCACATTCCACTATCATTTCTAACCCCATGCCCCCTCCCTTACCATCCCATCCCTCTGCCCTATCTAAATGATTATAGAATGAGATATTATAAGCATATATCAATAATTTTAGTATTTAAGAAAAATATAGCACATATAAAAGATAGTATCATTGTATCCTAAATAGTATAAAAAAGTCAAATGTTTATTTTTTAATTTCAGTTTAGTGACTATACTCTGGAAAAGACTTAACCTCAAAAAGTGAGATAGTAGGGCATTTAATTGATAAATTTTCTTGAATGAAGTTTATGTTCCTCACTAATCTTAAACTATTTGCTTTACTTTTTTTTAGAATAATTACTAGTATATGTATTTATCTTACTATTTTCTTAACATGAGCATGATATCTGATGTCAGCATTGTTTTTTCCCAGGTTCAGTATCTTAGATAGTTCCTTCATTCCTCTAACTAGCTGTCAAGCATTTATTCATTACCTTCTTTTACTAAGGACCAGGAATACAAAGATGACCAGGACTATATTCTTCTGGTCACAGAAGACTTTGATGTTAAGAATACAATTGCATCATCAGTCTTCACTGTGGCATAGTTATGAAGTTAGGTGTATAATCTTACTCTGCAATGTTCTCATCTGTAGAATGGTCAGAACAGGGAAAACTTCCATAGAATTCTTGAGGATTAAGCAATTAAATTTTGCATGTCATAATGATCATAATGATCACAAATAGTTAACATTTATGGACTGCTTTCCACATTGCAGGTGTTAAGTCAAAGACATGCAAAATTTAATTGCTTAACCAGACTTCAGATTTAGTATTAAAAAAAAGGAATGTAAGATTTCTTAATTTTTCTTATTGATTACATGTTGAAATGAATAAACTATATTAAAATTAATTTATCATTTTACTCTAGAATAGCAGAAAATTTACTTCTAAAAATATTTATTTAGCTGGTTATGGTGGCACACATCAGTAATCCCAGCAACTAGGGAGGCTGAGGCAGGAGAATTGCAAGTTTGGGGACAACCTCAGAAACTTAGTGGGATTGTCTTGAAATTTAAAAAAAAAAAATTTTTAAAGTACCGGGGATATGGCTCAGTTTCAGTAACCCTGGGTTCAATCCATGGTACCAACAAAATTTTTTATTTATTTTTATTTTTGTGGTACTAGAGATTGAACCCAGGGGTGCTCTACCAATGGAATTACACCCCTTTTTTATTTTGAGATAGGTTCCTGCTAAATTGCCCAAGCTGGCTTCAAACTTGGTATTCTCCTGCCTCAGCTTTGCAAGTTGCTGGGATTACAGGCATGTGCAATCATACCTGGCTCAGAAATTTTAAATTACATACTTGGTTCCCATTGTATTTCTTTTGGACAGTGTTGTTCTAAAGGGTGTCATAGAGAAGGCCTCATGAGTTGCATCTTGAAAAAAGAGAAATACCTGGGCATGGTGTACATGCTTGCAATCCCGATGACTCAGGAGGATCACAGATTCCAGTCCAGCCTCGGCAACTTAGAGAGACCATCTCAAAATAAAACTGGGATGTGCTCAGTAGTAGTGCACCTCTGGGCTCCACCCCAGAACCAAAAACAAAAACAGAGAGAAAAATAAGAAATAGCCAGACAAAGAGAAAAAGGCATTATTCCAGGCAAAGAACATGGCATGTAACTTCTATGTGGGATGCTAAGAAATGTATCTGTAGCAAAGCTTGGGATAAAGCAAAAAGGATAAAATGCAGTATTTAACATTTTTGAAAAGTTTAATATGTGAAATTGAAAGTTGTGAATAAAGTTCGTGCCACTTCTTTGGCATAATTCATTTACTCTCTCTCGGGCTTATGTCTCGGGAGTAAATTGAATAAATACCCTAAGGCAATAAAAACCAGTTACTTGGGCTGGAGCTCAGTTGGTGGAGTGCTTGCCTTGCATGCACAAGGCCCTGGGTTTGATCCCCAGCACCAAAAAAAAAAGTCACTGCACTAGAATTTTGTTCACTTTTTTTTGTTTTGTTTTGTTTTTTAGTTGTAGGTGTATTTTTTTTTATTTAAAAAAATTTTTTTATGTGGTGCCAAGGATTGAACCCAGTGACTCATGTGTGCTAGGCAAGCACTCTGCCACTGAGCCACAACCTTGGCCCCTCTATACTAGAGTTTTACTTTTTCTGGTGTACTTAACCACTTAGGGCCTCACTGAGGCTGGCTTTGAACTCATGATATCCTCCTGCCTCAGCCTCTAAAACCTCTGGGATTACAAGCGTGTGCCACCAAGCCCAGCTGTTTTAGTTATTTTAAAAACAACTTTATTGTATAATTTACATATCATAAATGCACCCATTTGAATTATACAATTCAATGATTGTTGGATTTACTACTGTATTCTTAAATTTTAAAAAGTCCCTTACAGTTTAACAAGTTTTGTTTCCCCACTTTCAATTGCAGAGGAACTCCTAAGACTTAAAATTTAATCTACTCTGGCAACTATTCTTTAATTCATTTACTATTTGCTTCTCAGTCTAGATATTATTGTTTATCTACAAGATGGTAAAATAATGAAATGTAGATTAGTCCTGGTATCTTAAAAATAAAAGAAACTCAATTGTAACTAAGTTTGAACTTGTTATTTTTTAAATGTTAGTAGCCTGAGTTATTATGTCAGCAGGCATGTAATTTTCATTATTTTTAAGACAAATAGGACGCCTTGATCCAATATTACACTGCTTGTATTACAACTGCAGTGTAGTACAGAGAGCTGAACTAGAGGTAAAAAAAAAAAACCTGGTTTCTAGTTACAGCTCTGTTATGCAATGACAATAAACAAATCAAAATTACTCAATTCTTTTGAACCTCAAGTTTCCTTATCTGTAAAAGTCAGGTGTGACTATAGTTACCTTTCTGCAGAGGATTTTTGTGAGGATTAAGTTGAAATAATTCTTGTAAAAATATATTGTTAAATTGTAAAACTGACTTTTTTAATATTTAAATTTTGTTAAATATCCTAGAGGACAACAATACCCGAGTTTTGTTTGAACGAGTTTTGACATCTGGAAGCCTTCCTCCAGAGAAGTCTGGGTAAGTCATTGTGAAAATGACAGCTTTCATCCTCTAGTTAGGAGTGAATGTTTGCTTGAGTAGGCCTTTAGGAGATAGAGTCCCCTTCTCTCCCAAGGTTCATTTTACTTACCTGTAATATTTTCATAACTTGATTATTTTCCCATAAGGATTAGAATTGTTTTGAGAGTGCCTTCCTAATTTATTATTAAATATTTAATGTCTTTCTAGTTTACTATATCTCTAGAAATTGATATGAATGAGGACTTCGGAAGTTTTTACCTCAATAATCCAAAGCAGACTGTTTTACATATTGAAAGTTTGTTTTATATATTGTGCCCCCAGTTTGTGATTTTGACTCTTGTCAGTCATATCAGACAGAGGAACAACACAGTAGAAATAGTAAGGCTTTGGGGTCTTGGGTTTAATTTCCAGCTCAGCCCACATAGACACTGGGCATATTTTAAACCTCACCAATCCTCACTTTCTGAGTCACAGTAATACCTACCAGTGTAGGATTTTTCTGATAGCCCTGTACCTGGTATATCGTAGGTACTCAATATATTCTTTTGTACATTTAGTAATCTCAGACCTTTACTGTTGATCGTTGGAACAATGATGAGACAAGTTTGTCCTGAGTGATCTACATTCATGGGGAAAAGATGAAAATGTATTTATAATTCATGCCACTAAACAAAATTCAGAAGAAATTAGAAATCTGTCTGGATTCCTTTTCCAACTCTTCCACTTAGTTTACCCTAAGATAAGTGTCTCTTATGGATCACAAAGAATAGGAAAGTATGCTAAATAAGAAACAACTGAAAATTTCAAGTATTTAGGGTAAAGTATTATAATTTACATTCAAAAATAAGATCAACCAAATATGGCAAAATATTGTTATTAAATCTGGGTAATGGTATAAGTATTCATTATACTCTTCCATTTTTTCTATAGTTTGGAAGTTTTTATGATAAAAAAGAGCTTTTTATAATTCAAGAAGAAAGGGGGAGAGATTCAGGCTTTTTTTTTTTTTTTCTTTTCCTCTTTGATAAATGGACTCCCTGCCCTAAAACCAGAATAACCAAGTATTAATTATATTTCTTTTCTTATAGAGAAATCTGGGCCCGGTTTCTAGCTTTTGAAAGTAATATTGGTGATCTCGCCAGTATACTCAAAGTGGAAAAAAGACGGTTTACAGCATTCAAAGAAGAGTACGAAGGCAAAGAAACAGCTTTGCTGGTAGACAGATATAAGTTTATGGATTTATATCCTTGCTCTGCAAGTGAACTAAAGGCACTGGGTTATAAGGTATGTACCAAGGATCAAGGTGCCTGTAGTATTTTTGTTTTTCCAATGTTTTAGAAGAATTTATGGATAACCAACATTCTAAATGAGTAAATTCTGAAACATCAATTAATCTAGTTTTAGAACAGATTTGCAAAAAATAAACAAGAAAAAGATTCACTGATTTTTCTTGGTTTATGAAACATCAAGTATCAAAAGTCGCTGAATAAAATAATAATTGAAAAATGAGATTTAACAAATACTTTCATTCTATTCCTGAAATTGTCTGTGCCTTACATCTTATGTCCTGTGAGTGGTGGAAAAGTATATGAAGGAAAGAAAAAAAATTCTGAATATCATCTTAGGTACTACTTTTTTCTAATTGATGAATGTGTTTTGATAGATCTTAAACCAAATGTAGTTTCTGTTCTACTCAGTAAAACATAATGAGGAAACATGACAACTTGTTCAATTCATAAAATATCCTGAGAGATTTATAGCCTTAAAACAGCACTCCTTCAGTGGCCTCAGGGGAATAGGCTCAAATAGGAATGGAATTCTCCTATGTAGACTGCTGAGCCATAAAAATCAAATCTGGTCCAGGAACCTGTTTAAGTCAGGAGGAAAGATGTAATGTTTATGAAGCACCAGAAATAGCCCTTGCTGAGAAAAGAATCATTTCTTGATCTTTCTGTCCCACGTGAACAAAGATCAAGATTTTGGAAATCCAAAGGGAAGATGGATACACCAGAGTCCTCGCTTGATTGCTTTAAGCCAGCTAGCTTTAGGGTATTCTCGACCATCATTCTTCTTTTTCTCACTGCCCTCTTTTAGTCTGAGTCTCACTCTGTGTTGGAACCATATTAAAACTGAGAAAAATTACCCCATGATTCAGCTTCAGACATTTTCTTTAGTGGACGCCCTAGTTCTGTGCCAGTCCCTGGTTCCTATTCTCAACCAGGGGAGTCTTAGTATTCATGGGATCACTGCTCAAGAATAAGTGGCTTCTGCTTCTTGATCCTTAATGAAAAGGCAAAGACATTTTAAGACTACTTTATTAGAACAAGGCTATTTGAACTTTCCCAAGATGAAAATGAAAATTAAGGTTAATGAAAATAACTACTTGTTGAATATGAATTTTCCATCCTGTATTTCTATGTCTATTCTTATTTGGAAAGAATTAATGTACTTCTTCATGTGGTGGTCAGTGATGTGTTATGTACATGCAAGTCAGAGAGAAAAGCAGTTCCCATTGTCCCTAGTCATTTAGATTTGCCTATATAATACCAGATGTCACCAACTGTCTGAGCAAATTTGAGAAGAGTGAAAAGGGACAGGGCCTGTTAACACATTTTCAGACCTGACAGTATACTGAAAAGATGCCTCTGGATTGGTTGAGGTCAAATGCCAGGCTCCCAAACCTCTATTTCTTATGAGAAATGTGGCCCTTTGAGCTTTAGTCCCTTCTATAAAATGGAGATGTCAGGAGGAAAACTGACAAATGGTGGCTGTTTAATATATATGTTCCTTTTTCCCCGCAGCAGTATGTTGGGAATCATTCTTCATTAGCAAAATCTTACTCGTGAGTGTAGGTGCTGGCAAACCTTTTATTTGTACCTTTATGCAGCAGGACCTCC
The DNA here is from genome assembly GCF_001458135.2 of Marmota marmota marmota. NCBI lineage: Eukaryota > Metazoa > Chordata > Mammalia > Rodentia > Sciuridae > Marmota > Marmota marmota. The sequence continues at coordinate 43,841,149 of NW_026000174.1, read as the reverse complement.
CCTAACCAAGCTTCTCACCTAAAGAAACAGACAGATGTGTTCAATTCTAATGGAAAAGAGGGGTCAAAAGAATATCTAAAATCTTGAATTTTCTTCCAAATCACCCCTATGTTTGCTGTCATCTTACAACCTCTCCCACAAGAGCTTGAGAAATTTGTCTCCTGTCACCTATGTGGTGATACAATCTAGTGATCCTTAGATGGGGTCAGGGTAAGGTCATAAAACACCAAGTCTTCAGAGTCAGTAGCTATCCTTTAAGTAACAATCTTTATCATCATTAAACTTCTTGCTTCTCTCTCTATTCTCTCTCTGTGGTTTTAACCCAATTATTCTCACTGTATCCTCAAGATTGTAGAACTGCACAATTTATAAGACCCTTTTTCAGGTTTAGGATTCTTCTGTTCTGCATTTTCAGGATGTCTCCCGTGCTAAGCTAGCAGCTATAATTCCAGACCCAGTTGTAGCTCCTTCTATAGTGCCTGTTCTGAAAGATGAAGTGGATAGAAAACCAGAATACCCTAAACCAGACACCCAGCAGATGATTCCATTTCAGCCACGGCATTTAGCACGTAAGCCATGACTTCAGATCCAGCACCGAGGCTTCGGTGTGTTTGTGGATTTAAATCCAAGGTGTGGGGGGAAAGTAACATGGCCTTTCCATTGTAGGTTAATTATTAGACTTAGGGTTACTGTGACAAGTGACTTGGTAGTAATCTTTGAACCAGATAAACTAAGAATGTCCTAAAAAAAACAAAACTCTGTGGTCCAGATTCCAGTAACCCATTTTGGTAGTGATACTTAGTTTTCAAAAATGCTGTAGGTGCAGATCACTTGAATATCTGGAAACTTACCTTGGTGGTGTTATTTGGTATTTATTCAGTTACTAATAGTATCCCCTCTAAATCGTTTTTAAACAAGGCCCTTCTGATTAAATATGCTATTGATTAACTGCCTTTAAATAGGATTGATGAACAAGTGACATGTGCAGCTCAGAAAGTCCTCAACAAAAACTTACTTCAGCTCAGCCCCTGGGTTTCCTTACACAAAGTCACTTGTCACTTTTCTGTTTCCAGGTGGCCACAGGGTTGAGAATGCATTTCCTGTCTCACCCATTTGAGTTGGTCAAGCGGGTTAAGCACTGACAGCATATTTTAAAAAGACCAGAACAAAAAATAGAAACCTAGAAAATCATTATGTGCGAGTTACTTCATTTTAGCTCTTACCTGCACGGAAGTTTTTCCATCCCACTTGGGTCATGCTTTCCTTCTCTCACAGCTCCAGGTTTACACCCTGTCCCTGGTGGAGTATTTCCAGTGCCCCCTGCAGCTGTCGTTTTGATGAAACTTCTCCCTCCTCCTATCTGTTTCCAGGTTTGTTCACTATTTTCATGGTATATACTGGCTCTAGGGATTAGACCCATTGTATGCTTTTCCTACTATTTTAACTTTCCCAGTAACTGGTAATTAAAATTTATGTGTCAAAATAGGGTCCTTTTGTACAAGTGGATGAATTGATGGAAATTTTCCGAAGATGCAAGATACCAAATAGTGAGTAATGAGAACTCCATTTTCAGAGTTATTCACATTCTTGTCTCCTAGGCAGGAGAGCTGGTTATTCTTTGCTATTGAAGTCTCCCACCAGCCAGCCAACTTGCAGAAGTATAATGAAACCCAGGAGTGGGCTGGACTCTCTTGAACAGAGAGACTTACTTATTCAGATTCTAAGTAAAATGTCCTATAAGCTTATCTTTTCTATCCATGTGAACATGTACTATCCAATCTGGCTTGTGAAAACAATTAGTTTTAATAGAGTTTTGGTCTTTTCCCTTAGTTTAGAATCAGCAATACTACCTTGCTGTGCTAATAAGCCAAGAAATGAGCTAATAAGTATCCAAAGTAGAACATGCTCATTCTTTCACAGTAGCATGATCTTAAACACTGTCCAACAGTCTTCTTGCTGTTTCTGCAGCTGTTGAGGAAGCCGTGAGGATCATTACTGGTGGGGCCCCAGAGCTGGCTGTGGAAGGCAATGGTCCAGTGGAAAGTAACGCCGTACTCACCAAGGCTGTCAAAAGGCCCAACGAGGATTCAGATGAAGATGAAGAAAAGGGAGCTGTTGTCCCCCCTGTCCATGACATCTACAGAGCGCGGCAGCAGAAGCGAATTCGATGAAGCAGGCTCAAAACCTGCCTCTGAGAAAACTCTTACCCAGGATTCCCTTTTGCCTCTTAAGTCATATGTTTAAAAGAGACAATACTTTGTTACAAGGTTCTTGGAAACAAAGTTGTATTGTCATTGGTGCCTCTATCATATGGTTCTTGAGAAAAAGACAAACTTATGTGAATTTTAGAATATGGAACAGACCTATGCTCTAAGCAAGATTAGGTTTTCAAAAATGTGAGAACAGTACAAAACAGCAGAACCACATTTTGTTCCCTCTTCAAGGGTGTCTTGTATGTCCCGCTTGAAGATTTGTGAGTTTTCCACAGTTTTATTTTAAAAACTGGATGGCTTATGATTGTAAAGCATTTTATCACATTTTCTGAAAAACAGTTGTTCTCGGTTTGCTTATGTAGAGTCCTGCCTTATTGTTTGTTTTTATTTATGGCAGAATGTATGGAGTCTGTTTTGTAGTTTAAAATTTTAAAACAGTCCTTTAGAAAATAAAGGATTTCAAAAACATGTCTCTACACTTTTTTTAATATTTATTTTTCGATTGTAGTTGGACACAGTACCTTTATTTTATTTATTTATTTATTTATTTTTATATTTATTTTTTAGGTGTAGATGGACACAACACAATGCCTTTATTTTTATGTGGTGCTAAGGATCAAACCCAGGGATTCGCATGTGCTAGGCAAGCACTCTACCACTGAGCCACAAGCCCAACCCCTCTTTCTAATTTTTCATTCAGATTTTATTTACAATAGCTACTTTATATTATTCAGCCTTTTTCTTTCTTTTTTTTTTCCCCCCAGTTCTGGGGATTGAACCCAGTGGTGTTCTACCACTGAACCACATTCTGAGCCCTTTTTCATTTTTTGATGTTTTGAGACAGGGTTTAAGTTGCCCAGGCTGGCCCTGAACTTCTGATCCTCCTGCCTCAGCCTCCAGAGTCACTGAGATAACAGGTCTGTGTAGCCATAACATGGCCAGGTAGCCAATACCATTTAAAATAAATGGCACTGGGGCATGGTGGCACATGCCTATAATTCCAGCAACTCCATGAGGCTAAGGCAGGATGATTGCTAGTTCAAGGCCAGACTCAGCAACATAGTGAGAACCTGTCTCAAAATCAAAAATAAAAAGGGCTAGGGAGGTAGGTAGCTCAGTGGTAAAGCACCCCTGGGTTAAATCCCTAGTAACAAAATTTAATAATAGTAAATAAATATTATTATTAATAATAATAAATGGCTTTAAGAGGCCTGTAATCCCAGCAACTCCACAGGCTAAGTAAGGTAAGCCAGCCTCAACAACTTAGTGAGGCCCTAAGCAACTTATCGAGACCTTATCTCAAAAAAGGGGGTGGGGGTTTGGAATGTGGAATGTGGCTCAGCTATTAAGCACAACAATAAATAAATAATAAATATAAATGATAACACCCCAAGAAAAAGTCATGTACACTTAATTGCATGCCATTTCCTGGTCTTTTTGATACTAAAAGCTTTTTTATTTTTTCTCACCTCCTCTGGTGTTGTCAATCAAACCCATGGCCTGGTGCATGCTTAGGCAAATGTTCTTTACCACCTCACTTTTTTATTTGGAGGCAGTCTTAGTAAATTAAATTGCTGGAGGTTGGCCTCACATTTTCGATCCTCCTGCCTCAGACTCCCAAGTTGCTGGGATTATGGGTGTATGCCCAGACTTTGAAAACAGCAAATTAAACAGTTAGAAATCCTCTAATGTGAGTACATTTTCCCCTAATTATATCTGAGGCAGATTAAGATATTTCATTTTGCATTGCTCTTAAAAGCAACCTAAATATGGGAATTCCTTCACCCACTGTGTCATTCTTTGTCAAGTATATTTTGAAAGATGATTAATACTCAAAATTTTTTTTCATGAGCTAAACAGCATTAATGAAAATTATATCCAATTAACCAAATTATAATTATAGTGAGCAAAAACTTGTCATGCAGACTAAGTCCAAAGAATTAAGTTTTGTTCTTTGGTAGTAATTATCTTCTCTTAACTCATTTCTGGAAAACCTACTCACTGAAAACTTAGTTGAGCCTAAAGGGTTGTGATTCAGGATGAAAGCTAAAACTTGGGAAGGAAACAGAAAGGAGAGAAACGTAAAAATAGTATGGTTTCAAAGAAACTTACACATTGAGAACATAATTTAGAATTTGAATTCAGATGTGATTAAATAATCTTATATTAAAAAATCAGCTTTAGGGGCTGGGATTGTAGCTTAGCGGTAGAGCGCTCACCTAGCACGTGTGAGGCGCTGGGTTTGATCCTCAGCACCACCTAAAAAAATAAAATAAAGGTATTGTGTCCAACTACAACTAAAGAAAAAAAATCAGCTTTAGCTGGGTGCAGTGGTGCACACTTGTAATCCCAGCAACTTGGGAGGCTGAGGCAGAAGGATCACAAGTTCAAAGCTAGCCTTGGCAACTCAGTGAGACCCTGTCTCTAAATAATTTACTTGGGTCAGGCTTGGTGCATGCCTGTAATCCCAGCAGCTAGGGAGGCTGAGACAGGAGGATCACGTGTTCAAAGCCAGCCTCAGCAACTTAGCAAGGCACTAAGTAACTTAGACCCTGTCTCTGTATAAAAATACAAAATGGGGCTGGAAATGTGGCTCAGTGGTTGAGCGCCCCTGAGTTCAATCCCGATACCAAAAAAAAAATTTTTAAAAGGGCTGGGGATGTGGCCCAGTGGCTAACTGCTCCTGGGTTCAATACCCGGTACCCACCTACCCCCTCAAAAAATCAAATCAGCTTTGAATTCTGGCATTAACTACTAAAACTCCAAAGATGTTATATCTATGTTGCCATACCTAGCAAAGTAAAAAAAAGTCAATTATAGAAACTACCTTCTAGTAAATATAAAACTATCAATAACAAAATTATACCACTGAAAAAGAATGAAAAATATCATTTTTGTCAGCATATTGACCTTGGTTGATAATTATGAATTCATTTGGTAATTTTTTAACCCTCTATTGGTCCACAGTTACTATATAAATGATAAGAATTCTTTATGTTGGCAAAAAGGCAGCCTTTTTAACAAATAGTGCTGGGGAGACTGGTTATCTGTATGTAGAAGAATGAGACTAAACTCCTACCTCCCACCTTATGCAAAAATCAACTCAAAATGGATAGACGTCTTAAGAATTAGACCAGAAATTATGTGACTCCTAGAAGAAAATATAGGGTCCACACCAGCACGTAAGCACAGGCAACAACTTTCTCAATAGAACCCTTCAAGCTCAGGAAAAATGTTGAGTTAATAAATGAGATGGCATCAAATTAAAAACTAAGGCACAGTAAAGGAAACAATTTTAAGAATTTGAAGAAAGAACCTAAGAATGGGAGAAAATCTTTGCTACCTACTCTTCTGACAGGATTCTCAAAAGCAGAAATACAAATGGCTGACAAAACTAAGAAAAATGGGCAACATCATTAGCCACTAGGGAAATGCAAGTCAAAATAGATTTCATCTCACTGCAGTCAGGATGGTAGTTACGAAGAATATGAACGATAATACATGCTGGAAAGAATGTGGAGAAAAAAAGAACACTTTTATACTGTTGGTGGGATTGTAAATTAGCACAACCACTATAGAAATCAGTATGGAGGTTCCTCAAAAGACCAGGCATGGAAATACCACAAGACCCAGCTATACCACTCCTTGGTAACACACACCCATATTTACAGCAGCACAATTCACAATAGCCAAACTATGGAACCAGCCAAGGTGTCCACCATTGAATGAATGGATAAAGAAAATGTGCCATATATATATTAGAGTTTTATTCAGCCATGAAGAAAAATGAAATTGTGTCAATCACAGGAAAATAGGTGGAACTTGAGAACACTATATTAAGGGAAATGAGCCAAATTTAGAAGGTCAATAGTTTGTTTTCTCATGTGGAAGCTAAAGAGGAAAAGAAATGTGGGAAAGGGATCTCATGAAAATCAACAGGAGATTAGTAGAGGGGAGGAGAGGGACCAGGGGGATGGAGGAAAAGGAAGTAAGGGAAAATTGTGTGCATGTAGAGAGATTAACAACAAATCATACCATTATGTACAACTACAGCACACCAATAAAAATTAGGAAAAAATTCATTTTCACAGTAGTAAAGTATAATTACCAGGTTCATACATTCTGTTTTGTTCCATTCCCAAAGCAAACTTCATTTAAATTGGTAATTCTTCCTTGACCGTGAGATAAAGCAAGTAAACTTACGCTTTATTTAATAAAAATTTCAAGAGCCTTTGAAATCAGTCATACCAAGTAACAAAATTCAGGTACTAAGTTTAATGATTTACGTAAAATCTTAAACATTCATATTATCAAAATGTCAGCTTACCAAACTTTGGGAACAAAAGTCAAGAAAAAAGCTGGGTGCAGTGGCACATGCCTGTAGTCCCAGTCACTTGGGGAGCTTGAGGCAGAAGGATCCCTTGAGCCCAAGAGTTCTAGGCCAGCCTGGGAAGACCCCATCTCAAAAATAAACAGAAGTCAAGAGAAACAATTCAGTCTTTTACTAAAAAGTTTCTTCCCTGTATGAGCACTGACCAAAGTTTTGCTTTGAGCAGAAAGATGACAGTGCTTTAAAAAGCAGAGGCAACATGAATAAGGGGGAGAGGGGGAGAGAGGGGGAGGTGGGAGAGAGGGGGGAGGGGGGAGGAGGGGGAGGGATGAGGAAAGGGAGGGGGAGGGGGAGGGGGGAAGAGGGGGAGGGATGAGGAGAGGGAGGGGGGAGAGGGAGAGAGAGGAGTATTCAATTTTAAGGGTTTTTTAAAATATTTTTTTATGTGGTGCTGAGGATCAAACCTAGTGCCTCATGTATGGGTAAGCGCTCCACCACTGAGCCACAACCCCAACCTAATTTTAAGGTTATTTTTAAGTCAGAAATTGCATTTCGTAGTTCTCAACATTGTCAGTTGCGGTGGCATATACCTGTAATCCCAGAGATTCAGGAGTCTGAGGCAGGAGGATCACAAGTTTGAGGCCAGCCTCAGCAACTTAGCAAGGCCCTCAGCATTTTAGTGAGACCCTGTCTCAAAATAATAAACAAAAAGGGCTGGGGTCTTACAGTCAGGAGGCAGCACATGTAAGTCAGGTGTGACAGAAACCCACTTGAAGAACAGTTTTAGTAAATTCTGTGTTTCATCTAATGACACTTATTTTTAGGACTTTTTTTTTTCCAAAAGTACAAGTGAACTTTGATAGGATAATAAATAGAGAGGGCTTAGAACTTATTGAGCTTAAAGAAGATAGATCCTTTCCCGCTCCATAAAGTTGCTTTGAAAAGGTTATTGGTTAAAATAACTGTATAACACAAAACCCAATGTAAATACACAACTGCAAATATTGTTTGTAGTTATTTATTTAGATTGTTTTTATATGAGATAGTGCCTTTAAGAACGAGTTTCATGGCCCATCCATCACCACTCATTCTCCATTCATGCGTTCACTTAGTTAAATAAGTTGAGATGAGGAGAGGTCACTGGGGTGAAGGTGAGCTCGGGAGACAAGTAAAAATAAGACTGCAGCTCGAGACTGTAACGGCAGACAACAGTCCTAAGAGAGGACAGCAAGAACGCTCCCTGCAGGTCTGCAAAACCTGCTCCATTCCAGGGAAGTGGATGCTAACCACTGAACAGCAGATGCAGACCCACAGGCAGAGGTTTATATATTTCTTAAATTGTTAATAAAGCAATTTTTAGCCCTTTTCCATATTCAAAACATTTTAATAACCATTATCTAATTTAGTCCTCCCAGCAACAGTGTCAGTATACTGCGTTCCCATTTTATAGATGAAAACAATGAGGCCCAAGGGAGAATGACTGGTCCAGTATTATACAATCAGAAGACAACAGAGGAAAACGCTCAAACCAGGATCTTCCTCTCATTCAAGCTTTGTGTACAATCCTGCCATCACCAAATGTCACAACTGGAAGGGAGCTTATTAAAGACCAAGGTTAGTCCTTCCATTTTATAAGCGTGGGAAATGGGCCCTGATTTGCCAGAGCTGGTACCCGCCAGTACATAAGAGATCAGATCCCTGGTTTCTTGACAGCGCCCTGTCTTTCCTCTTGACTTCCCTGTCTCAAAATGAAACACAAATGTTATACATACAGATCAGAGGATGCTAAAAGGTCACTGGAAATCAGACACAAACACCTGGTCCCTTTGAAACAGCAGGAGAGTTGGTGGCCACAATACTTGCTCTATTCCCAGGAGTCCTAAGGCTTTGAAGAGCCGAAAATAAGCTCCTCCACACGAACAGAACTGCTGAGGAGCCCCCTCAGAACTGCCTGCCAGTATGTGCACAGCATACGCCTAGGAAGACACAATTATTAGTAACTTTTCTTCCTAGAGAAAAAAATTCCTGTCTACCTACTGCATTTACTCAATAAACACCACTTTAGTGCGGTCTTTACCTGACCTGTATTTATATTTAGGTTTTATGATTTCATAAATGATCCCATTTTGCAGTGCGCTTTCAATGGAAGGAGATTTTACAAACACCTGGATTAAGAGTCTATCCACCTGGTGTGGAGCCAACAAAGCAGTTAAGTAGTTCCTGCTCTCAACAGTCGGTCAACCACGACAGTGAAATCCAAGTGGCTTGGAGACACAGAGCTCGCTCTCCAGGCACTCAGTCCTACCACACGTGATAAAGCACTCCCGAATCAACAGCAATGTCATGGAAAGACACTCATCTCCACAAACCTGTCAGGCAGGAAATTAGGCCAAATCCAACCATGAAGTGCAATAATTAATTCAATTTTGAAAAAAGATTACTACAAAGGACGTTTGTGTGGGAGGGAGGCTGTAGAGGGAGGAGCAAGTGGATGTGTTTCCTGAGTGACTAAACAAACTAAATGGATTTTTTCCTAGCCCTCCTGGTAAGTCTAAGAGATCCCAGGAAGAAAATCAGCTCACTTATCTTCTACAGGTGGTGGAACTCCACTGGGGTAGGGATGCCCACTGTGAGGCTCTTTGCTAGATATGCATCAGATTTCCAACAGAACGAACTCAACTCTGCCAATATAGAAACCCAGGAAGGGGGGAAAATTTTGTAAGCGTTAACTCTTAAAGAGAAAAGAGTTTTTTGAGATTCAGGAAGATACTCTAGGAAGAGGTGAGAAAGCAGCTGGATGGAGCACCCCTCCTCATCCTCCGAGGGCAGCAAGAGCTCCCTAACACTTTGCAGCTGAAGCAGGCAAAGAGCACTGCCCCTGGGTGCAGCCCAGGCACCTAACTCAATCACCACCAAGTGCTGCCACAGAGCGACCTCTGCCTCAGAAGGACTCCAGAAGGGACCACACTGCACACACTACAAAAGGTGGAATTTTTTTCTTTTAAAGAACTCTCAGCTGAACCATGGCCAGTCTATTTACAGTGACCCCAGAGTCTCCTGCCTGGGACCCATATATACACCTGGCTCTTTTTAACTTGCCATTTTACAGATTAGAAGCAATGCTATCTATGCTAATTTCTACCTAAACTCCTAAGACCAATACCCTGGGCATGAGATCAGCTATCACAAAAATACCAAGAGCAGAACAGATTCTGATACTCTGGGTCTGATGCTTTCTCACAGGTACCTGCTCTCCTCCCTCTGATCAATATCACTGAGTCTTCCTAGAGAAACAGAAATCACCACCTTTCCTTGAATGGAAGGACCAGAGAAAACAACTGCCTTCAGTAAAATGTGGCCTATGCCCTGGTTGCTCAGAAAAGCTGCTGGCTTTCCTAGGGGATTCAGAAATGGCTCCAAGTTTCTTCCACCTTCTTGTCCAAGTCTTTAAATACTGTTATTTCTGAATGGCTTTTTTTCTTTCTTTCTTTCTTTCTTTTGGCCAGGTACTGGGGATGGAACCCAGGCCTTGCACATGCTAAGCAGGTACTCCCCCACCGAGCTCTACCCCAGCCCCACGGAATGACTCTTATGCCCTTATCAACTCTTATCCCTCTAAATCAACCAGGGAAAATTTGTCCTTGAGTCTAAACTTTAATGACTTCCCAAATTACATAATGCAGCATATCTTTTTTAGCGCAAGAAGCAGCACGAGAGCAGTTTGTAGCATATAATAGGAGGAATCCATCACATCCCCAACATGACTGTTTTGTGGTACTAGGAGATGAACCAGGCGTACTCTACACTGAGCTACACCCCCAGTTCCTTTTAAATTTCATTTGAAACAATCTCACTAAATTGCCAAGTTTGGCCTTGAACCTGTGACCCCCCTGCCTCACCTCCTGAGTAGCTGGGATTACAGGTGTGCAGCACTGCACCTGGCTAACCACGCCTTCTTATCAGCTCTGGTATCACTCGACAGTCTATGGAGTGAACATTTCTCTTGTCCTTTCACCCTGTCAACCCCAAGCAGGGCTAGTAAAGGGATTCTTGGCATTATTTTAATTCTTGCACCTCTGGCAGCTGGAGATCACTCAACAACTTCATGGCTCTGCTTCTTACATAATGTCCTTTCTAAAGTACACATACACATATAGACACAGTTTATTATTTTTTTTTAACAAATCATCTGTGAAACCCAAATTGCTCTCACAGTCACAGGGCATGTCAGGAATTCTGGCCACTGAAGTTCCCTGAAAATTACTACTCAAATACCTAAAAATACTTAAATTTAATTTCAGAATTTTAATGAAATCAACACATCTGTGTATTATACCAGGGTAAATTTTTCAATAAAACCCTCAGACAATATTTCTCCTTTCATGTTATGCTAAATTATATATACACATACATATAAAGATATGTATGTATATATACATATAAAGATGTATACATATATATATACACATATATGTGTGTGTGTGTGTATATATCTTTAAAATTTCATCCTTAACTTTCAAGGCTTAAAGGTAAAAAAATTTCCTTCTTTGAATCCCCTAAGCCTTCATTTCTATCATTTAGGCTTAGGAATAATTCTGAGGAAAATAACAAGCTTTTTTTTTTTTTTTTTTTTTAGTAAGACAGAGTCTACGCTGCCCAGGTTGGCCCTGAACTCTTGGGCCCAAATGATCCTCCTGCTTCAGCCTCCTTAGTGAAAGGAAAGTGACCACAACACTCAGAGCAACCAAAAGATCTTTATTGCAGCAGTGCAACAAAGAGAAAGGAAAGAAGGAAAGAGAGAGAGAGAAAAGAGATGAACAGGGAGAGAGCAAGAGCAAGAGAGAGACAGAGAGCGCGCGTAAGAAAGATAAAGAGCAAGAGAGAAAGAGCAAGAGAGAGGGGGGCCTGGCAGGAGGGAGTTTTTATAGCCCAAATCTAATGGGGCCTCTGGGTCTGCAAGCTGCCTTGTTGGCCCAAGGGGGGGGTTAAGTGTTTAGCCTTGAGCAGGGTTGAATGTTCAGACTTGAGGCAAACAGGTGATAAAGGACCAGATAGAGGGGGGTTTGAGTGCGTGGGCTATCCTGCAGCCAACATCTGTTCAGCCTGCCCTGCAGACAACACAGTTCAGCCTGCTCTGCACCCAACACTTAGTAGCTGGGCCTACAGGCATACACCACCGTGCCCATCCTGTGTAGTTTTTGTTTTGTTTTTCTCTTCGTGATGCTGGGGATCAAAACCAGGGCTTTGCGCATGTTAGGCCAGCCTTTATTATAGATGTGCTACGTTCCCAGCCCAATAGAACAGTTTTTAAAAATCAAATAACTGCTCTAGAACAAGAGTTCTGGAGCCCTGGTTAGGCTAGGCACAGCGGGAAATATAAATGGAGGTGGAAAAAAGCAGTAAGACTACATATAGCCCTTCTACCACAAAATACCCGGAGGGAGGGGCAAGAGGTAAAGTCATGGGTTGGTCTCTTTCACTCCTAGTAGCTGTCAGCATGGGGCACCTGAAGGAAAAAAAAAAAAAAAAACTACCCAGATCAAAGAAGAGAGATGTCCCAGTCTCCTTGGGAGGACATGGCTGCTACAATCACGATGGAACAGGAGTGGAAACGGATTGCCAACTCCTTCAATGCTGGCTGTTACCTACAAAACTCAAGATAACAAAAAGCTTCTTTGATTTGTAAACTTGCACTCATAAATACAATCTCTCAAAATAGAATTCAGTGCATTCTTCAACAAGTCTTGTCAACAGTGATACACAACATCCTTTCCTTTGGAGTCAGTGCTGTTAAATGTACTACATAGCCATTTTCCAAAGCAACGGTACAGTTGAGAACAGGTGTTTGGAGGCAAGTGCTAATACTGCTGCTGTAGGGCGCGCACGTGTTAGGATCTGTGGAGGATCTTACTGAGGATCACATCATAGTAGGGGCAAAACACCATCTTGTTATAGTTGACCAGACGAATGAATTTAACAGCAATTTCCTCCAGCTCTTTCTGGACTGGACCCAGTCCCCCGGGAACTGAGGGCAATGGCTTCTGATGACCCGAGGCAAGGTAGGTTTCCAAGAAGGTCAGGATTCGGGATTCTGTCATGGAAAAGAAAAGGATTACTTGTTTCTCATTGAGGGTGGCTTTGCAATCTTCTGATTATGCTTCAGTTCTTAGCTTAACCATCATCTCTTTGGGGAATTCTTCTCCATTAATCCCCTAGATCAGACACTCAGCACCTTGCATGTCTGAACACTCATCCACGCCCACGTTTTCTCTCCCCCGAGGATGATTGGCTTCCGGAAGACAACAACTGTACTTAACATGTTTATCATTCTCTCCTCAGCACCCAGCACAGGGCCTGGCGTGAGATCTGGCCCCCAGGAGAAGATCAAACCACATTTGCAATGCAAGAACACATGTACAGATGAGTAAACAGAGAAAAGATCTGACATGTTCTGCTCCGAGGAGTAAGCACGCTGAAACCAACCTTAGCCACTGCTGAGATCACACACAAAGGAAAATGAAGCCAGAATTAAGAGTTTGAAAAAGGAAGAGAGCCAGGTGAGATGGCACATGCCTGTAATCCCAGCTACTTGGAAGTTAAAGCATGAAGATCACAAGTTTAAGGCTAGGCTGGGGATATAGTTTAGTGGTAGATAGCTTGTCTAGCATGTGCAAAGCCCTTAGTTCAATCCCAAGTGCAAATGAGGAGTAAGAAGGAGGAGATGAAGATGATGATGATTCTGGTACCACTGACTTATGATCTATTTTTTTCCTACTATACTCACACGAAAGGACCATGAGCTTCTTTCTTTGGAGCTGACAATGGAAGATCACAAAAGTCGTGGACATTTGCAAACTTATTCTACTTGGAGGATAACTTCAGCTAATGCATTTTTTAGCCCTTTTCCCTCTACCAGGCTTTTGCACTTTACTATGCAGCCTTATTGGTCAAACAAGATTTAATCAAGTCATAATTCTTATAGGTTTTATTATAAAAACAATATGGACATTTATACTGAATAAGCCTTTTCAAATGACATATCCCAGCCCTGGGGCAAGACTATCCTCTTTGGTGCAAACAACTTATACTTTCTGAACCCAACTCCACACTGACAGTGAAGCTGCTGCTGACCTGCCCCAGCACTCCTGATCTTGAGGGAGTTTGGTTCTTTAAGGTTCCTGAGCTGGAAGCTTCATCCAGAAGTGCAGCTCCTCTTACCATCCTACCTAGTGGCTGCTTGCGATCCCCACATGTATTAACTGGCTATTAGAAAACCACCAAGATGTGCTTGGCATGGCGGTGCACACTTGCCCCCTCCCAGTGGCTCAGGACTCGTAAGACAGGAGTATCGTGAGTTCAAAGCCAGCCTCAGCAACTTAGCGAGACTCTATCTCAAAAAATAAAAAATAGAAAAGGGCTTGGGAATGGCCCAGTGGTCAAGCACCCATGGGCTCAATCCCCGGTACCAGAAAAACAACACAACAGAGATGGCAGGATGAGAAGCACCTTCCCAGACCTCTTTCCAGACACTTCTCTGCCTTCTACCAAGACCAAGTATAATCATTAACGATCCAAGGGCCCTGCAAGATCCGAAGGAGCTGCCTCCTCAGTGACTCACAGATTAAACTGTCACCAACAAAGGGCTGGGATAAAGTAGGCTTAAAATCTATATATATACATGGGCTGGGGATGTGGCTCAAGCGGTAGCGTGCTCGCCTGGCATGCATGCGGCCCGGGTTCGATCCTCAGCACCACATACAAAGATGTTGTGTCCGCCGAGAACTAAAAAATAAATATTAAAAAATTCTCTCTCTCTCTCTCTTAAAAAAATTCAAAAAAAAAAAAAAAAAACTATATATATACACTGAGGCTTGATCCAAGACGGCGGGCTAGAGGGAGGCTGCAATCTCTGTGCTCAGGGACTTGGGATTCAAGTAGTGGGAATACTGTTTCTCTGCGAGTGATTAGAGGACCCCCAACAGCTGCTCCCACATGGCTGCAGTGCTGTGCAGGACTCCCGGTCACTCTTTCACACAGGATCTTTGGGTGTCCGAGTAGGACCACTGGCATTAGCACCTGTGCAGGACTTTTGGCCACCGACCTGTGCAGGAACTCTGGCGCCACTCCCATGTGGACCCCATTTACCAATGTGAGGCTCCCCCAGTTGCCTCTATCTTGGGGCACTGCAACCCTACATGCTGTAAGCCTGCACCTGGGGACACTGCACGGGATCAGGAGACAGCCACCAGCCACAATACTGCAGGCCACAGGGCTGCATCTCTGAACAGGCTGCTCAACGCATCGCCCAGTCCTACCCGACCCAACACCCCATTGCTGAAAGCAGCTGCCTCCATCATGGGACACCTTCGTAGCCATCTTTGGTTGACTCCCAACTTGGAACACCGGCTGGAGTTTAGGAGTACTATCAAGGTACAGAAAGTCCCCAACTCCCCCCTCTTCCCGGCAGCCGCTAACCCAGCACAGTGCTTGAGGCTATGTGGCCGAAGCTCATAAAACATGAACTGCCCAAGATAAAACAGTCGTGAACTGCCCAAGATAAAACAGCTTTCCGTGACAGGTGCACAGCCCCCAAGACCTCCGGAGAGAAAGGTTCCTGATTGGGAAGTAGAAGAGGGGTGGTGGAGGGGTGAGATACAGTTTAGAGACTAAATTAAAGATTAGGAATTGCGAAGTCTATAGGGGATAAGGAGATAAGACCAGGCGCCCACTTCACATTATCAGGCCCAAGGAGATCCTTGGGGTGCAGTCTCCCATTGGGACAGCAAGTGCTATAAACCATCTCCAGGAGCTCCGCCCCCAAGACTAACTCTCCCCACTAATAACCTTCACCATCCTGAGGGTGGAGACACCAGCAAACAACAGACAACCCCACCGACTGGATGAGAAGGGAAGTTGGAAAGACACTGATCTCCAACAGAAACAACCTTGTATTTTCCTGAGATTTTTTTTTTCTCTCTCTCTCTCTTCTCCCGCCCTCACATCCCCAACATTTGTGAAACCAAGCACTTTCCATAAATTAGGCTACTTAAGACTGGAATGTCTGAATAGTATATTACAGCAGTGGTGTATATTCTTTTATCTCCTATTTTTACATTTTTTTATTTTTCTTAATATTTATGTTTATTTTTTGTACTCTACTGTCTTCCCATTTACTTGTCTTCCCCAAATCACTCTCTCTCTTCTCCTGCTACTAACCATTTTCTTTAGATTTCTCTTTCATGCTAAGATCCAATAACTCTATATCCTCACCTCCTAGCCCCTCAACATCTTTTTTTTTTTTTTTGTAGTTTTTGATTTTTTAGTTGTAGTTGGACACGACACTTTTATTTTATTTTTTTATTTTTATGTGATGCTGAGGATCAAACCCAGGGCCTTGCACATGCTAGACGAGTGCTCTACCACTGAGCCACAACCTCGGCCCCCACACCCAACATCTTATCCTACACCTCACCCCTAGTTCTTTGTCTACCATTCGAAACTATAAACCCTTCTGCAAACCTATTGTTTATATTGTAGATTATAACTGAACTTACCATTTCTGTATATTGTTACAAAACCGTAAATGTCTTTATAGCAGCCAATTGGTTTAAGGTTGTATATTGTTTCTGTTGGGATCTGTTCACATTGTTCTCCCCCATAAAAGAGAAGTACTGGAAGCCTGCAGGGACACTATAAGCCTATAGGGTAAAAACTGTAACGCCTCAGATCCACAGTGCTAGAAGGGAAGACACATGGACAACATGAAAAAACAAGGGAAGAAAGTGCCCCCAACAAACCAAGACATTACATTCTTGTAATGTCAGAAGAAATGTCAGACAGGGAGTTCAGGATGTACATAATTAAAATGTTCTGTGAATTAAAGGATGATATAAGACAGCAAATACAGGCAATAAAAGATCATTTGATAAAGAGCTACATAAGCAAATATAGGAAGCAAAAGATTACATCAATAAGGAGAAAGAGGTTCTGAAAAAAATAATTGCAATGAAAGAAACAATAAACCAAATTAAAAGCTCAAGAGAAAGCATCACCAACAGATTATATCACTTGGAAGACAGGACCTCAGAAAATGAAGTCAAAATATATAATTGGAAAGAATGTTGACCACACAGTAAAGATGGTAAGAAACCGGGGCTGGGGATGTGGCTCAAGTGGTAGCACGCTCACCTGGCATGCGTGCGGCCCGGGTTCGATCCTGAGCACCACATACAAACAAAGATGTTGTGTCCACCGAAAAATAAATAAATAAATATTAAAAAAAAAAAAAAAAAAAAAAAAAGATGGTAAGAAACCATGAGCAGAACATTCAAAAGACCAAATTTAAGAATTACTGGGATAGAGGAACACACAGAGTTCTAAATCAAAGGAATAAACAATCCATCCAATGAAATAATATCAGAAAATTTTCCAAACATGAAGAATGAATTGGAAAACCAAATTCAAGAGACTTACAGGACACCAAATATACAAAATCAAAACAGATCCACACCAAGGTACATTATAAAGAAAATGCCTAACATACAGGATAAAGAGAGAATTTTTAAAGCAACGAGAGAAAAGAATCAGATTACATTTAGGGAGAAATCAATTAGGATATCTGCAGATTTTTCAACCCAGACTAGAAGATCCTGGAACAACATATACCAAGCTCTGAAAGAAATGGATACCAACCAATAATCTTATATACATCAAAATTAAGCTTTAGATTTGATGATGAAATAAAAACCTTCCATGATAAACAAAAGTTAAAAGAATTTACAACTAGAAAGCATGCACTGCAGAACATCCTTGGCAAAATACTCCATGAGGAAGAAATGAAAAATAATAATGAAAATCAGCAAAGGGATGTATTAACAAAAACCCAATCAAAGGAGAAACCAAATCAAGCTGAATAATAAAAATACACAAATATGACTTGGAATACAAATCATGTCTCAATAATAACCCTGAATGTTAATGGCCTAAACTCACCAATCAAAAGACACATACTGGCAGACTGGATTTAAAAAAAAAAAAGGACCCAACAATATGCTGCCTCCAAGAGACTCATCTCATAGAAAAAGACATCCACAGACTGAAAGTGAAAGGTTAGGAAAAAACATACCACTCACATGGACTGCAGAAACAAGCAGGGGTTTCCATCCTCATAGCGAATAAAGTAGACTTCAAGCCAAAGTTAATCAAAAGGGATAAAGATGGACATGTCATACTGCTTAAGGGAACCATACACCAACAAGGCATAACAATTATAAATACATATGCCCCAAACAATGGAGCATCCACGTTCATCAAACAAACTCATCTCAAGTTCAAGAGTCAAATAGACGACAACACAATAATTTTGGGTGACTTTAACACACCTCTTTCACCACTGGATAGATCTTATAAACAAAAGCTAAACAAAAAAACTAAACTACAGAACTCAATGATACAATCAATAACTTAGATTTAACAGATATATATAGAATATTTCATCCTTCAGTGTAGGAATACCCTTTCTTCTCAGCAGCACATGGATCCTGCTCTAAAATAGACCATACATTATGCAACAAAGTAACTCTTAGCAAATACAAAAAATTAGAGATACTACCCTGCATTCTATCAGATCATAATGGAATGAAATTAGAAATCAATGATAAAATAAAAAAATAGAAGCTACTCCAACACCTAGAGATTAAATAATAGGCTACTGAATGAACCATGGGTTGCAAAAGTCATCAAAGATTAAAAAATTCTTAGAGGTAAATGAGAACACTGACACAAAATATCTAAATCTTTAGGACACTATAAAGGCAGTACTAGGAGGAAAGTTCATTGCATGGAGTTCATTTCTTAAAAGAAGAAAAAGTCATCAAATAAATGACTTAACTACATCTCAAAACCCTAGAAAAAGAACAAACCAACACCAAAAGGAGTAAAAGATGGGAAATAATTAAAATCAGAGCTGAAATCAATGTAATTGAAACAAAAGAAACAATTGAAAAAATTGATAAAACAAAAAGTTGGTTCTTTGAAAAAATAAATAAAATTGATAAACCCTTAGCCATGCTAATAAAGAGAAGGAGAGAGAAAATTCAAATTACTAACACCCATGATAAAAAAGGAAATATCACAACAAATACTACAGAAATACAGAAGATAATTATAAATTATCTTGAAAATGTGTACTCCAATAAAACAGAAAATATCAAAGGCATTGACAAATTTCTAGAGTCCTATATTGTGCCCAGTCTGAATCAGGATGATAAACACACAAGTTAAACAGATCAATTTCAAGCAATGAAATAGAAGACGCCATCAGAAGCCTACCAACAAAGAAAATCCCAGGACCAGACATACAGCTGAGTTCTATAAGACCTTCAAAGAAGAACTAATACCAATACTCCTCAAATTATTTCATGAAATAGAAAAAGAGGAATACTTCCCAACTCATTCTATGAGACCAATATCACACTGATTCCAAAACCAGGCAAAGACACATCAAAGAAAGAAAACGTGCAGACCAATAACTCTAATGAACATAGATGAAAAAATTCTCAATAAAATTCTGGAAAATCAAATACAAAAACAGATTTAAAAAGATAGTGTACCATGATCAAGTAGGATTCACCCCAGGAATGCAAGGTTGGTTCAACATACAGAAATCAATAAATATAATTCATCACATCAATAGACTTAAAGATAAGAATCATATGATCATCTCAACAGATGCAGAAAGAGTATTTGACAAAATCCAACAGCCCTTTATGTTCAAAACACTAGAAAAACTAGGGAGAACAGGAAAATATCTCAACATTGTAAAAGCTATCTATACTAAGCCCCAGGCCCACATCATTCTAAATGGAGAAAAATTGAAAGCATTCCCTCTAAAAACTCTGGAACAAGACAGAAATGCCCTCTTTAAACACTTCTGTTCAATATAGTACTTGAAACTCTAGCCAGAGCAATTAGACAGATTAAAGAAATTAAAGGGATACAGATAGGAAAAGAAGAACTCAAACTATCACTATTTGCCAATGACATGATTCTATACTTAGAGGATCCAAAAAACTCCACTAGAAAACTTCTAAAAACCAATAAATAAATTCAGCAAAATAGCAGGATATAAAATCAACATCCATAAATCAAAGACATTTCTGTACATCAGTGACAAATCCTCTGAAAGAGAAACTAGGAGCCATTTACAATAGGCTCAAAAAAAAAAAAAAAACACCTGGGAATCAATTAACGAAGGAGGTTAAAAACCTTTACAATGAAAATTACAGAATGATAAAGAAAGAAATTAAAGAAGACCTTAGAAGATGGAAAGATCCCCCTTGTTCTTGGACAGGCAGAATTAATATTGTCAAAATGACCATACTACCAAAAACACTATACAGATTTAATGCAATTCCAATCAAAATCCCAATGACATTCCTCATAGAGATAGAAAAAAGCAGTCATGAAATTCATCTGGAAAAAATAAAAGACCCAGAATAGCTAATGCAATCCTTAGCCAGAAGAGTGAAGTAGGTGGCATCACTATACCAGAACTTAAACTATACTACAGAGCAATAGTAACAAAAACATCATGATATTGGCACCAAAATAGACTTGTAGACCATGGTACAGAATAGAGAACACAGAGACAAACCCACATAAATAGGGTTATCTCATATTAGACAAAGGCACCAAAAACATACATTAGAGAAAGGATAGCCTCTTCAACAAATGGTGCCAGGAAAACTGGAACTCCATATGCAACAAAATGAAATTAAGCATGTATCTCTCACCATGCACAAAACTCAAAGTGGATCAAGGACCTAGGAATTAAACTAGAGACACTGTGTCTTACAGAAGAAAAAGTAGGCCCAAATCCTCATCATGTCAGGTTAGGTCCTGACTTCCTTATTAAGACTCCTATAGCACAAGAAATAAAACCAAGAATCAATAAATTGGATGGATTTAAACTAAAAAGCTTCTTCTCAGCAAAAGAAACAATTAGTGAGGTAAACAGAGAACCTAAGAATGGGAGCAAATTTTTACCACACGCACATTAGATAGAGCACTAATCTGAGCACTAATCTCTAGGATATATAAAGAACTCAAAAATCTTCACACCAAAAAAACAAATAACCCAATCAATAAATGGGCCAAGGACCTGAACAGACACTTCTCAGAAGATGATATACATTTGATCAACAAATATTTGAAAAAATGTTAAACATAGCTAGCAATAAGAGAAATTCAAATCAAAACCACTCTAAGATTTCATCTTACTCCAGTCAGAATGGCAGCTATCAAGAATACAAACAACAATAAGTGTTGGTGAGGATGTGGGGGAAAAGGCACACTCATACATTGCTGGTGGGATTGCAAATTGGTGCAACCAATCTGGAAAATAGTATGGCGATTCCTTGGAAAACTTGGAATGGAACCACCATTTGACCCAGCTATTCCACTCCTCGACTTATACCCAAAGGACTTGAAACTGCATACTACAGGGACACGGCCACATCAACGTTTATAGCAGCACGATTCACAATAGCTAAATTGTGGAACCAATCTAGATGCCCTTCAGTAGATGAATGGATAAAGAAACTGTGGTATATATACACAATGGAATATTACTCAGCATTAAGAGAATAAAATCATGGGATTTGCAGGTAAATGGCTGGAATTGAAGAATATTATGCTAAGTGTAACAAGCCAATTCCAAAAAATCAAATGACAAATGTTTTCTCTGAAATGAGGATGCTGATCCATAATGGGGATGTAGGGGAGCATGGGAGGAATGAAGGAACTTTAGATAGGGCAAAGGGGAGAGAGGGGAAGAGAGGAGGCCGGGGGTAGGAAAGATGGTGGAATGAGATGGACATCATTACCTTAAGTACATGTATGCAGACATGAATGGTGTGACTCTACTTTATGTATAACCAGAGACATGAAATATTTGTTCTATATGTGTACTGTGAATTGAAATGCATTCTGCTGTTATTAACATAAAACAAATTAGAATAAATTTAAAAAAAAAATATACATTGTCCATATAATTCTTTTTTCACACAAAATACTACTTAATAAAAAGTCATAGTTTTTTGTTTGTTTGTTCGGTCTTGGGGATTTAACCCAGGGGCAATTTACCACTAAGCCACATCCATAGTTCTTTTTAATTTTTTTATTTTGAGACAGGGTCTCACTGAAAACTGGAACTCCATATGCAACAAAATGAAATTAAGCATGTATCTCTCACCATGCACAAAACTCAACTCAAAGTGGATCAAGGACCTAGGAATTAAACTAGAGACCCTGTGTCTCTATCTTCCTGACTCAGCCTCTCACGTTGCTGGGATTACAGGCAAATGCCACCAGCCCAGCTAAAAAGTCATAGTTTTTAGAGCAGTCCCATATCTGAAATATAACCACAGACCATTCAGCTTCTGACTGATACCTGCTAATTTTCCATTATTTATTTGTTTAACACTTGTTCTCAAAGAATTTGAAGGGCTTCAAAATTAATTCAATCTCAATTTTAAATGTTGAACACTGTATTCCTTGATCAACCAGAATATAATTTTTCTCTTTTTTCTTTCTTTCTTTTTTTTTTTTTTTTTGGTGGTGCTGGGGATTGAACGGAAGGCCTTGTGCATGCAAGACAAACACTCTACCAACTGAGCTATATCCCCAGCTCCAGAATAGAATTTTTCTCTACCAAGCTTTATTAATTGACAAGTTATATATAGCATACAACATGTTTTGATACATGTATATACTATGAAATAATTAAATTAAGCTAAATAATAGAGAATTCTTCATAGTACCACTGCTATTATGATAAAATTAGCTAATATTGATTTTTTTTCTTTTTATTTTTTTGGTAATACTGGGGACTGGACCCAGGGCCTCCCTGACGCTCAGCAAGCACCACTAAGCCACATCCCCGTCCCTTTTGTTATTTTATTTTGAGATGAGGACTGGCTATGTTGCCCAGGCTGGCCTTGAACCTCTGGGTTCCAGCCATCTTCCTGTCTCAGTCTCCTGGGACTATAGGCACACAACACTATGCCTAGCTAATATTTAATAATATTTTAATAGTATTTTTATTTTTAATTTTTACATCAAAGTTTTAATTTTTTAGCTATTTCAATTATTGCATTATTTACTGAGTACTTACCATGTGCTGCCAGGCGTGAGGGCAAGCACCTGACATATCTACCTTCTCACAGGTGGTCCTGTCAGTAAACTGGGCAGGTGGTTGGTATGATCCGCTTTTTTAAAGTTCCTTGCCATGCCACACAATAAGTGCTGGAGCAGAACTCTGAACCACGTTTTGAGATTCCAAAGTCCATACCCTCAGGACAATGATGGCTGTGCAGTCACTTGCCATCTTTGAAATCACCCTGATCACAATGGTGATGAATCACACTCCATCCTTACCTGCAGCACTCATTATCCCATAAAACCCTCTCAGATTTCTTCAGAGGGGCCTTCCCCTAACCCCCTGCTGCATGCCTTCCCTCAAACGTACCCATGATTCTGCGAATAGGGTCATCAGGACTGGCCACAGCCAGGATCTGGCCTTTGAGCGCGGTCTCTTTCTCCGTGGAAAAGGGGGAGGACCCACACAGCGAGAGGCAGCTGCTCACCTCCAGGCACACTTTCTCCCCAATCGTAGTCAGGGCATCCTCCAAATGGAAGGAACTGAGCAGAGAAGAGAAAGGAAGACAGGAAGAAGCAACCCATGGATACAGTGCTCCAGCTCCATCAGCCCTGCCTGGCAAGGGTGACACCACCAAGGAGCAGATTGATGTGTTAAGGGGGAATCTGTGGCTGTCTCTCTTGCTCCTTACCACTCAAGCTGTGCACACCAACTGCAAAGGACTTTCCTTCCTTCCACTAGAAAGGACTGCGAGGAGGGGATGGGCTCAGACTATCCCAAGACAAATAACCCAAAGCACAAGTTCTTGCTAGCATCTCTGAGGTGAAATAAGCCTGGAACTGACTTATAAATATTCTGAAACACCTCTGGAGGAATACACAATACCAGGAAATTGGTAGTCATGGAATGGGAATGGATATCCTTTTATACCTTTTGAGTTTTGAAACATTGAGTGCATTAACTTTTTTTAATATTTATTTTTTTAATTGTAGTTGGACACAATACCTTTATTTTATTTATTTATGTGGTGCTGAGGATCAAACCCAGGGCCTCGCATATGCTAAGTGAGCACTCTACCGCTGAACCACAACCCCAGCCCAACTTTTTTCTTTTAGTGGTCCTGGGGATGAAACCCAGGGCCTCAGGCTAGCACTCTACCACTGAGTTACATCCCCAACACATTAACTATTTTTTTTTTTAATTTTTAGTTGTAGATGAACATATACCTTTATTTCATTTTCTTTTTATATTTTTATGTGGTGCTAAGGATCAAACCCAGTGCCTCTCACATGCTAGACAAGTATTCTACCACATAGCAACACCCCCAGCCCCACATTAACTATTTTTAAAAGAAAAAAAATAAAATAAGCACCTTGATTCCTTGGGGCCCTAAGACTCTCCTAGAGAACCTCTGGGAACCAGATGGTCATTTAACTTTGAGCTATTTTAACAAAAGCTATCATTTTTTGAGCTTACTCTATTAGAAATTAAGGTTTGCTCTGGATCTAGACCCTCTGTACAGTAGAACTACTGGGGAGTGAGAGAGCAAGCCTTGGGCTTCACTGCCTCCATCATCTCAACTCCTTGCCAGATCCCTGACTGCCAGGGTGGATAGGGAGTACAGGGCCGGACTCCCCAAAAGCACTGGAAGGGCCCTTCATCGTTAGTTTTGCAGAGCAGTTCTACTGGCAGGGGACCTAGCTGACAGCCTCTGGCTACACCTGGGCAAGGGACTTGGGCTAGGCTTCAGTTGAACAGCCAACCCCTAGTCACAACACGAAGAAGCATCCAGATGGCACTGAACACACCCATCCTCTGTGCAAGTGCCACAATAAAATCCCTCCATTTTGTAAGGATAAGAATGCCCCTGGGTGCTTCTTTGGAAGAATCCTCTGAATTGGGCCTTGTCAGATACGGGGTTTACTCAGAACCATTCAAAATGTTTCATATGCTGTAAGTCATCTAACAGGGCTTCACCGCAGGAGTACTCGCTGAATGAATCCTGTAAGCCCACAGTTGTGAATTCTGCTGGGCAATAAAATGACACGCTCATACTTAGCACAGGACACCTGTCAGGAATGTTCAAAGAGCAGAAAAGTCCATCTCACCTGTACCTCTGGAGTAATCATCTTGTTTCTTCTAATGACCTCTCTCTTCTAAGAGCTCCAGCTGGGGCAGCTGACTGTCCTGGGGACTGGGTTGTTGTTGGTCTCTAAGTCTGGTGTTTTTTTTTTGGCTGGGGGTTGAACACAAGGCCTCGGACACACTAAGCCAGTGCAGTACACTGAACTACACAGTCCCAGGGCTGCGTTTTTACTGCTAGCTGGTTGTGAAAGCAACTCAGTGTGCAGCAGATAGTACTTTTTTAATGGAGTAAGAATTGGGTAGAAACTATTAGGATACATCAAACATAACTGGGTTAAGTTCCATCTTTGTGAGGTTTTAATTTCAGTTACATATGTATGTAAGTCATAATGGAAAATGAATTTTTTACTGTGGGTCCTAATCACAAATATCTGAAAACCACTAACCCAGAGCCTTGTTATATATACCTAAACATCTGACCCTATTGCCCGAATTAACTCTCCTGCGCTCTCACCGGGTGAGCAGTCAGGGGAGCAGGGTCTCTTCTCAGCTCCTTGAGGGCCTGACACTGGGAGGCCCTACTCTGATCTGCTCTCTGCCCCCAATCCCATCCATCCACTAAAGGTCTTCCCCACAGTTCCCAGCCACTTACGGCAGATGCATATCAGTTAGCAGAATCTTCACAATCATCTTGAGTTTCTCAGCAGAGTTGGCCTGGCTAGAAATTCCAGGGGCTGCCATGTTGAACGTGACTAGCAGCACAGCTCCCAGGATGGTCAGCTGCTCTAGCTGGAGCTGGAGCTCCTGGAAGCGTGGATGGTCCATCAAAACCGTCTGTAATGAACACAAGAGAAGTCACTGCTGAGCTGAAATTTGTGCTGGCCAGCAGAGGGCGATGAAGCCACATAGCCTCCCACCCACCTCCACAGCTTCCTCAGGATTACCTAGTCATCTCAGAGCTACAGGGCAGCTGTGAGTGAACTGTCCTTCCACTCCAGTGCCCCTTTCCCCTGAGGAAGTCTGTAGTAGCACAGCACACTCCTGAAAAGCCTGAGACAGATCGGGGTGGAAATCCAGACTGTGTCACTTCACAGCAGCACAACCTGACAAATTTCCTCAACTCTCTCGGGCCTATGCAAAATGGGGAGTCCTACTTTACAGGACTGTTTGAATGATGAAAAAACATGCACATCAAGTGGGTGGCAGAGCCAGCACTTAACACAGAAGAATCATAGCACTAGAAAGGACAGAGGAACAACCAACTCCTCCCAGTTTGTCTAGGACTGTCCCAGTTCTAAAAAGGAAACTCCCAAGTCTAGCGAGTCCCCCACAAACCTGGACAGCCTCCCTGCAGCCTAACAAAGGGGAGGAGTTCCTTGAGGGCAGAGCCCTGGACGGCTCAGTATCTAGCTCAAAGGAGGCTCTGGAGAACTAGGAAGTGAATGAAGAATAAGAAACAGCGAACAGAGCAGGACTGACAGATCACAGCCTCCTGGAAAGCAGTCAATGAGTGAATTACCATGACCGCTTCTCCTGTGTGAGAGACAGCTCTCGTCCCACCATGCCAAAGACCTGTGTGGGGTACAAGAAAGAGCAGCAGAAAGGCTGAGCTGCTCTAGTTTCAGACCCCAGTTCCTACAGGCTGGCTAATCAAATGCACTTTAAGGACTGATGTGGCTATGAAATAGTGAGGTTGTCAAATCAAGACATTAACTATTTGGGGTCAGAGCCCAAACTTCTTCTCAAAACGAAAAACTACCTCTGAAGATTGGACATGCCCAGTTCTTAAACAGATTGGTTCCAATGACTTGTCAGCCTTTTTAGCCCACTGTGCTACACAGCAGTGAGTGCACTTGGCTTTGTGGTCTCTCAACAATGTATATACTTGAGTTTAGAGTGAAAAAGATTTTCAGGGATCCAAAAAAAAAAAAAAAAAAAAAAAACAAAATGGCCTGGGGATATAGCTCANAAAAAGTCAAAGGACAAAGGCAAATTGCAAAGCAAAAAACGAAAAAAAAAAAAAAAAAAAAAGAGAGAGAGAGAGAGAGAGAGAGAGGGAGAGGGCACACATCAAATTAGCCATTTAAAGACAAAATGAGGGAATCCCATGCTAGTCATCCCCTTAAATGACTGCTGTTGTTAGAAGCACTGGACATTGCTCAGCACAGAAGGGAAAGAAGTTTCTTTAGATAAAGCTGTAATGCAACACCACTGGTGTGATTTTGATCAAGATGAGTAAAAACAGGATAAAAATTCAGCAGCACAAACCGAAAGCATCGTACCTTGCTGGTGGGATTGTAAAATGATGCAGCTGCTTGAGGAAAGTTTGGTAGATCCTCAAAATGTTAAGATTAGACTCACCCAGTAATTCCAATCCTAAATATGTAACCAAGAGAATTGAAAGTGTATTCCACACAAAATGTTATATAAACGTTCACAAAAGCATAATTCAAAATAATAAAGTGGAACTGAAATATGCACCAACTGAGGAATAATAAACAAATGTGGTCTATCCACATAGCAGAAATATTATTCAGCCTTAAACAAGAAGGAAATGCTGACACATGCCGCAACACAGATGAACCTTGGCATTAAACAAAATAAGCTAGGCACAAAAGGACTAATAGTGTGTGGTTCCACTTTATATAAAGTATCAAGAGTGGTCAAATTTATAGGTTCACAGTAGAATGTTGGGTGTTAGGAGCAGCGTGATTGGAGAACTACTGTTTGATGGTAGAAAGATTTTTTTTTTTAATATTTTTAGTTGTAAATGGATCTTTTATTTATTTATTTATATGTGGTGCTGAGGATTGAACCCAGGATCTCACACATGCCAGGCAAGTGTTCTACCACTGAGCCACAACCCCAACCTTAATGGTAAAAAGTTTTATAGTTTGGGAAAATGTTCTGGAGACAGATGATAATAATGGCTATACAACATTATGAACATACTGAATTCCACTGAACTGTTCACTTAGAAATGGTTAAAATGGTAACTATATGGAATGTACATTTTACTGCCATAAAAAAATACAGTGGAGGGGCTGGGGTTATGGCTCAGCCTTGGTTAGAGCATTTGCCTTGCATATTGAACCCGAGGCTCTGGGTTCAATCCTCAGCACCACATAAAAATAAATAAATAAAATAAAGATGTTATGTCCATCTACAACTAAAAAAAAAAAAAAATTACAAACAAAAACAAAAGGAAAACAAAAACAAAGGAAGCCAGGCATGGAGGTGTAGGCACGTAATCCCAGCAACTCAGGAGGCTAAGGCAGGAGGATTGCAAGTTCGAGGCTGGCCTTGGCAATTTAGTGAGGCCCTGAGCAACTCAACAAGACCCTGTCATAAAATAAAAAGTAAAAAGGGCTGGGAATGTAGCTCATTGGTAAAGGGCCCTCGGGTTCAATCTCCAATACCAAAATTTAAAATATAAAAGGAATGAAGTACTGATATATGCTACAACATGGGTAAATATTATGTATCATGAAAGAAGCCAGGCACAGTAGACCACTACTGTATATTTCCATTTATGTGAAATTTCTAGAATAGGCAAATCCCTAGAGACAGAAAGCAGGGATTAGAGGGAAGGGAAAGGGAATGGACTACAATGGGTATGGTGTTTCTTTTTGGGGGAAAGAAATGATCTAAGTTAAATAGCGGTGATGACTGTGTAACTGCAAATATACTTAAAACCACTGAGTTGTATGCTTTAAGAGAGAACTTGGGGTATATGAATTATATCAAAATAATGCTATTCTTCTTAAAAAGCTCAGCTGCACAAAAAGAAGTATGAGCAATTAGATTATCCAGGAGCACCTACTTCAGGGAAAGGTCTATGGAGGTGGTCCCATTTCAGAAGCTTCAAGTATGCATAATTCTGGACAGCGACAGGGCTCAGCATGGGAGCGTCCCCTGAGCCAGCAGCTCCTCCCCCAGCTGGCAGGGCATGTTTGTACTTCTGAGCCATAAGTTCATCTGAGGCTTCTTCTAACCACTGGGTGACAAAGTCCAGGGAATCTGTGAAAAACAAAGCCACAAACATTACTATAACACTAGCAGGGATGCTTCTCATTATTACTTTAGGGAAGATGACCCTGGCAGTGTGAGATTACAGTGTAGACTGAACTTTGGGATCAAATAGAACTTAGTCCAAATCACAGATTATCTGTTACTAGCAAAATGATCTCAGGTAAGTCATCATCTGTCTGAATATCAGAGTCCTGAATAAAGAAATTCACCACATCCACCTCCCAGGTTGTGATACCATGCCAAGCCAGGCCTTGCCACCTGCCAGGTGTTTAGCTAACCCTTCTCCTCTCCTGTCCTACAGGAGATGTGGCTGAAAGCGCTAATGACTCGAGATCCATGAGATGGCAAATTTCTTGCCCAAAGACAGCTGGGCCAAGACACCAGCAGAAGTCAACTATTAACATATCCTCTACATCACAAAGGGCTTCTTCTTCATCTAGGTCTTACTCTCAAATCAATCTGGTTTGCTTGGGACCTCATCATGTTTGATGTGTATGTAATTCTGTGCAGGGAACACTGTCGGGGGATCCTCATCGGGCTTTCATCAGCCATCATGCTCCCCTGGCTTTTCTGAGCTGAATAATTTAGCAAGCAGGTACCCTAAGGGATGCAGAATTTTTTTTTTTTTTTTTTTGGAAATTAATTTTTCTTCCCATAGGATTATTTTCTCCCCAGTACATTTTCCCTACTAACTTAGGTGGGTAAGCCCAAATTCTTGAGAGAGAGAGAGAGAGAGAATGAATTTTTTTTAATATTTATTTTTTAGTTATCGGCGGGCACAGCATCTTTGCTTGTATGTGGTGCTGAGGATTGAACCCGGGCCGCACGCATGCCAGGCGAGCGCGCTACCGCTTGAGCCACATCCTCAGCCAGGGATGCAGAAATTTTGAACATGAGGATCTTGTCCACATTATGACAAAAAAAAAAAAAATGCAGCTGTGAAGTCCTGGAGGTATTGCAGTTCTGCCAATAGGGGTCTCCTATCGACCAAGTGGGCAGCCGAGGTCATATCAATAGCCCTGCTGCAGGAGGATGTGCCTCTCTTCTCTGCCAGTACACTGATTCCCCAGAGCTCTCTCTCAGTTCTGACTCCTGGGTCATCTGGCCTCACTCTGCTGTTAGCCTTCTACAGACAGCATTCTCTGTGTCTCACAAGCTCTGGAAATCCTGCACTGTACATATGGACAGTACAGACTTGAACTGATGGATTACAGCAGTGCTCCCATATCCACAGTGAGTCCTGCTGCACTTTGGCTTCTGGGACCTGGTTCTAACACTAGGCACTTCAGTTTGTCAAACTGCAACCCTGGGTGCCTCCCAGTGTAAGAGCTTCTTCTGTGACTACTTTACTCTGCTCTTTCTTGACTCCTCCTGGCTCTCAGCATCCCTCAGACTTCTCTGTCTGGATTAAATGACTCAACTGGTAACGGAACTGTCTTGACTAATCTGGTCAGGCAGCACCCTCTAGACAGATAGGGCCGTTTTTATTTGTCACCAGTAAAGCTGGAGACCCAACAGGATTCATAAGAAACTGGATCTGAAGACTGAAATTTACCCAGAATATCAGCTACTGATACAGAGACCAAAGAAAGCATACTAGAAATGAAACAGTTTTAGATTCTGTAGTCATCTGTTTTTCTGCATTCATCTGAGAGGCTCATAAAAATGAGATTTTTCCTGTGTATGAAACCAGAAAATTATACACATAAGGCAGAAACAAAGTCAAATTTCCTGCCTTACCTCACAGGGAGGGAAGAAAGTGAATGAACATTCACAAGAAGTTTGTCATGGTTTCAAAGTCAAGACCAAGAATATCATTTACCTCAAACTGGTATTTTCATAAAAAAAAAAAATTTAATTTAGGATATCGTCATTCTTTTTCCTTTCCTATTCTTATATCCTACCACACTGCTCTAGCTTGTCAATTAAGTCTTCTTTTCAATGCTTAATTCTAGATGTAGCCCCAATATCTTGTGCTTTTACTTCTTCATTAGAATTTTTTTTAAATATTTTTTTAGGGCTGGGGTTGTGGCTCAGCGATAGAGCGCTCATCTAGCATATGCCAGGCCCTGGGTTCGATCCTCAGCACGACATAAAAATAAACAAATAAAATAAAGATATTGGAAAAAAAAAACTTTTTTTAGTTGTAGGTGGACACAATACCTTTATTTTATTTTTATGTGGATCAAACCCAGTGCCCTCCACATGGAAGGCAAGCACTTAACCACTGAGCCACAATCCCAGTCCCAAATTAGAATATTTTCATAATTTTAGTTTTGTTTTGAAAACAATGTTATATAACAAAAGAAACAAGTATGAAGACATGAATGGTGTGAATATACTTTGTATACAACCAGAGATATGAAAAATTGTGCTCTATATGTGTGATATGAACTATGATGCATTCTGCTGTCATATACAAAAATTAGAATAAAAAATAAAATAAAAATTCTAACAGGGGACTGTTTTAATTGTGGCAAACCTGGACACATGGCCAGAGATTGCAAGCAGCAACCGGGACAAAAAAACAAGCAAGGAATGTGTCTGCGTTCTCAGAGAGGATGGCACTGGGCTATTGAACATAAATTGCTGACTGCCGTGCATGGTCTGTCCTTGCTTCTCCCTTTGGTAAAAGGGAGGTAGGTCCAGCCCTGGCCCCATCAAATAATGGAGGCCCTGTCAGTCAATCTGGAGCAGCCATTCACTCCAGCCCACTCTCTGGTCTCTACATTCCAGGCCATTACCAGCCATGACTGGAATCGCAGGCCTGGACCTCAGCACCCCCACAAACCCCCACCCCCGCAAAAAACAATATTGTTATACAACAAGTTACAGCAACTAAAAGGAAAATCAAAAACGAATCACCAACAATGAAAAAGCAACACAAAGCATTGAACATACTCGGCTGTTTCTCCAAAAGCTCTTGAAATTTCTTCCTCTCATACTCAACCGACTGCTGCATGAGATGTGGCCGAATGCTTGTGATAGCAAAATTCGCCATGTCTACTTTCATTAGATCTAACACAGAAAAAATTGCCCTGAAAGAGAATAGATAAAAGAATTCAAAACCAGACACCTGTAAAGTATAAACACTTTAAAGAAACAGAGGTGAGCCGGGAGCACACCTGTAATTCCAGTGACTAAGGAGGCAAAGACAGGAGGATCCCAAATTCAAGGCCAGCCTCAGCAACTTAGAAAGTCCCTAAAAAACTTTGCGAGACCCTGTCTCAAAATAAAAAATAAAAAGTTCTGTGGATGTGGCTCAATGGTTAATCCCCTCTGGGTTCAATGTTTGGTACCAGAAAAAGAAAGGACAGCAAGAAAAGTTTAGAAAATCATGAGAAAAGTAAATTAAGAAAAACAAATTTAGAAAACACAAATATAAATAATGTTTGAAAATACTGCAAAAAAAATATTTTTTTTGAGAGAGAGAGAGAGAATATTTTTAATTTTTTTTTTTTTTTTTTAGTTTTCGGCAAATTTTTAAGCTGTTTTCTGTCCTTACCCTTTATACTGTGTCCCTGAACCTCCCCATACTGCCTTTCCAGCAGAGACATGTACCGTGGCTCTGGGTCAGCCCTCCTGGCAACCACAGAGGAAGGACAGAGCCCAAGACCCAAAAGGAGGATAGGTTCGCCACCCTGTTTTCACTTTCAAGTAGGTTATTTCATTTTCTTAGGGTAGAAAGAAAATTAACTCTCTCCTTGCTCCTTTCCTCTTACCCCAGTATTTCTTAGTTTTAGGGGATGTTTCATGCCCCATTTCTGGTGGCATCAATTGCTAGTTCGTACTTTGATTGTACCCAGTGGACAGCCCTGACCTGAGGCCAAGGATGCCTTTCATCCTGCCTGTCATGTACCACAGCCACTCTTGCCACATGCCAAGAACTGCTAAGTGCCTACTTGCAGGAAGTAGTTTAAAACCAAGGTACAGGTTAAGTTGTAATCTACAGAGAAGTAGAGTAAGATCAAATGTTCTCAAAAGTCTCCTGATACCCTTTGGAATGAACTGTACATTACATTATAAACTTACCTACACATGAATTATGTATGAGATAGGATGCACAATTTGAGGAAAAATTAAAATCTTAACCAGACACAGTGGGGCACATCTGTAATTCCAACAACTCTAGAGGCTGAGTCAGGAGGATCACAAGTTCAAGGCCAGCCTCAGAAACTTAGTGAGACCCTGTTTCAAAATAAAAAATAAAAAGGGCTGGGGATGTGGCTCAATGGTAAAGCGCCCCTGGGTTCAACACCCCCCTACCAAAAAAAAACAAAATAAAACCTTTTCCCCTTCCCTCCATTATTATGTTTATCTCCCAAATCCACAAGGCAGGCTACTATTCTGAAGTTTTCTCTCTCAGACAGAGCATTCCTAGCAGTTCTGTGAATCCACCCACAGGAAACCAGAGGCCATCAGAAATTGCCCATCGGTGGCCTGTGGACTGGCAATAACCCCAAGTATGTTTTGTGCTCATACAATGTTTTGTTTTCATTTGTTTGCTTCAGTACTGGAGATAGAACCCAGAGGCTCTTTACCCCTGAGCTATACAGATCTGCAGCCCTTTTGTAAATTTTATTTTGAAACAGAGTCTCACTAAATCACAGTTTCTCCTCAAGTGTCAGCCTCCCCAGACCCTTTTATTTTATGGTAGGAATTTGAGTTTACTCTGAGATATTTCCCCAAAAGACTCTTTTTTCAGAATTTTTGCATTTATCTTGGCCTGACTGCAAATTCTTACTAGTTTACCTCTAATGTCCAGCACCAAGCCTATCACATAAGAGGGACAAACAAACAAACAAATAAAGAAGCAACAATCAATAACTGTATCTTAGGTCTTCAATGCTCTTTCTGAGGTTTGATGTAATCTTGCAATGCAGGGCATTTCTGTATATACTGAAGAAATGAGAGAAGATCTGCTCTCTGTTCTCTTTCATAAAGCTGGAAATGAAACAACACCTTTTTTCTTACAAAACTTTTGGAAAGCAATTTTGTAGTAAAATGCAAGGAGAGGGCTGGGCTGTGGCTCAGGGGTAGAGTGCTCGCCTGGCACATGCAAGGCCTTGGTTCGATCCTCAGCACCAAATAAAAATAAATAAATAAAACAAAGGTATTGTGTCCAACTACAACTAAAAAATAAATGTTTTAAAAAAATGCAATGAGAATTTCTTAAAATGACTCAGACCCTGACAGAGTAATCCCATTTAAGAAATGATCTTAGCCGGGCATGGTGGCACACTCATGTAATCTCAGGGAGGCTGAGGCAGGCGGATCATGAGTTCAAGGCTAGCTTCAGCAACTTGGCAAAACTTTTGTCTCTAAATAATATTAAAAAAAAAAAAAAAAAAGGCTGGGGATGTGGCTCAGTGGTAAAGCGCCCCTGGGTTTAATCCCTGGGACCTCCCCCACTCCCCAAAAAAAGGAAAAAAGAAATGATCTTTAGGAAAAAACCTAAAATACAGAAAAAAAGTTCTTTGCATGAAGATTTTCATTGCAGAATTGAATTGTTAATAATTACATACAATCTCTATCTGTGAAAAGGGAGATTTAGCAATGCTTATGGAGAGTATTAAAAAATCATATAAGTTAGTTATAAAAGGATGATGAGAGAAATCCTCATGGTACTGGAACTGTTCAATATCTTGACTGTAGTGGGGGATACACAAACTTACACAGGTGATCAAATTGTATTAAAGTTAATATACATATATGCATAAAGGAGTATAAGTAAAACAGAAAATCCAAATAAAATTCAGTGGACTGTACCAATGTCAATATCCTGGTTGTCATATTATACTACAGATCTGCAAAAGGGTACCCTTGGGGGAAACTGCATTAATTGTATTATGTCTTGAATGTCCATGTGAATATACAATTATCTCAATAAAGCTTTCAATAAAAAAAAATTAAGTGGGCTAGGGATGTGGCTCAAGCGGTAGCGCGTTCACCTGGCATGCGCGGGGCGCTGGGTTCGATCCTCAGCACCACATAAAAAGTAAAATAAAGATGTTGTGTCCACTGAAAACTAAAAAATAAATGTTTTAAAAAAATGCAATGAGAATTTCTTAAAATGACTCAGACCCTGACAGAGTAATCCCATTTAAGAAATGATCTTAGCCGGGCATGGTGGCACACTCATGTAATCTCAGGGAGGCTGAGGCAGGCGGATCATGAGTTCAAGGCTAGCTTCAGCAACTTGGCAAAACTTTTGTCTCTAAATAATATTAAAAAAAAAAAAAAAAAAGGCTGGGGATGTGGCTCAGTGGTAAAGCGCCCCTGGGTTTAATCCCTGGGACCTCCCCCACTCCCCAAAAAAAGGAAAAAAGAAATGATCTTTAGGAAAAAACCTAAAATACAGAAAAAAAGTTCTTTGCATGAAGATTTTCATTGCAGAATTGAATTGTTAATAATTACATACAATCTCTATCTGTGAAAAGGGAGATTTAGCAATGCTTATGGAGAGTATTAAAAAATCATATAAGTTAGTTATAAAAGGATGATGAGAGAAATCCTCATGGTACTGGAACTGTTCAATATCTTGACTGTAGTGGGGGATACACAAACTTACACAGGTGATCAAATTGTATTAAAGTTAATATACATATATGCATAAAGGAGTATAAGTAAAACAGAAAATCCAAATAAAATTCAGTGGACTGTACCAATGTCAATATCCTGGTTGTCATATTATACTACAGATCTGCAAAAGGGTACCCTTGGGGGAAACTGCATTAATTGTATTATGTCTTGAATGTCCATGTGAATATACAATTATCTCAATAAAGCTTTCAATAAAAAAAAATTAAGTGGGCTAGGGATGTGGCTCAAGCGGTAGCGCGTTCACCTGGCATGCGCGGGGCGCTGGGTTCGATCCTCAGCACCACATAAAAAGTAAAATAAAGATGTTGTGTCCACTGAAAACTAAAAAAAGTTAAATAATAAAAAATTCTCTCTCTCTAAAAAAAAAAAATAAAAAATAAGTGAAATGATTAGGGTATGCTGTTAAATTATACCTGCAATGCCCACCAGGGGTCTTCTTACGTTCAATTGAACATTCTGACTCACATGGCCACCTTTGGCATCATCTATTCATAGTTTGCCTGTAGGGAGGCATCAAGCATATTCTTCAGCAAGAATTACAGTCACAACCACAAGCCGACCACTCATATGTGAGGAGAGCCACTTCGGCAGTGTGTATTCACCTAGCTCAAAAGTCTCATGTCCCAGAGAAGCCAATTTATTTTTTCTTTCTTTCTTTTTTGTTGGGGGTGGAAGGGGTGGCAGTTACTAGGGATTAAACCCAGAGTTCTTTATCCCTTACCAGTAAGCTACAACCCCATCCTTTTTTTATTTTTATTTTTTGAGGCAGGGTCTCACTAAATTGCTTAGGCTGAGGCTGGCCTTGAATTTATGACCCTCCTGCCTCAGCCTCCCAAGACACTAGAATTACAGGCGTGTGCCACCACATCCAACTGAAGTTGTTATGGTTTACAACAACTCTACAGCATGGCTTTGAGGTTTCCCAGGAGGGACATGCCAAGTTATAAAAGTTACCCCATTCAGGGAAATCCAAAAGATGGTTACCCATCCCCTTTTATAGTTCATTACCATATCTTTCAGTCCACATGCAAATTATAAATCAGAGATCAACTTCCCCTAAGCAATTATGTCAGTATGATTTTGATACATAATATTTTTATCTATTTACAGAAAAACTGAGCTAAACAGTTAACCAAAAGTCAGATTCTCGGGCAGCAGGCAGCCACATGTCACTCCTTTACCTATATTAGCATAGAAATTTTATCACAATCACATATATATTTAAAATTAAATATTCAGAGGGTTGGAGGTTTAGCTTAATGGTATAGTGCTTGCCTAACATACGTGAAGCCCTTGGTACTATCCCTGCCCCCCCAAAAGAGAAAAAAAAAAGTAATATTCAAAAAACTAGAAGAACTTAATATGGACTACATGTTAATGCATGTGTTAATAGAATTACTTTTTAAACTTTTATTTTTTAGTTGTGGATGGACACAATACCTTTATTTTATTTTTATGTAGTGCTGAGGATCAAACCCAATGCCTCATGCATGCTAGGCGAGTGCTCCACCTCTGAGCCACAACCCCAGCCCACTAAAGGATTATATTAATGTAAAATTTCTTTTAATTTCTTGGCTACAGTTTAAATATATAAAAGAATGTCCATACATACTCATGTATATATAAAAAGATTAAGCAAATGTGACTGTGAAGAACTGGCAGATCTCCATGAAGGATATGCCTGTGTTGCTTATCCTATTTTTGCAATTGTCCTGCAGGTTTGGAATTTTTCAAAATAAAATACTGACAGAATGATATACAAATAATTAAATCTATTCATTTATAATTATAAAATTTTTATATATCATAAAAATTATTTATCATTATAAATGAAAATACAATGTATCACTATATATAGGACACAGATATTTCACACTGAAAATAATGATTGTGGCTCTAAATGGTAAATTTATGGATGAATTTCTTCCTTCTTCCTACTTTACTACATTTTAGATAATGTTTGCTTTAAAAAAAATTTGTTTTTAATAACTGAGAACCTAGACTTCAGGAATTTAAATCTGAAAACAGGTTTTGCACTTAGGTGCACTGAGAGTGTTCAACACATTTTCATACCTGAAAAGGGGCACTATTTCTTTAATGTCCTTTAGTTTCTCAACTTCTTCATCTCGAACAGGTGCACACAGTGTTCCCATCATGCCAATAATGAATTCTGCCAGCTTAGAAATGTCTAGGGCCCCATTCTCTGCTTCCTGTTTTATCAGATCCAAATCCAAGACTTCTGTTATTTGGTTTCTCAGTCTAGTGTGACCAGGCAGCAAGAAAGACAAGAGTGTCTACAAGAGAACACAGTTAAATTTAAACAAAATTTCTTAAACATAACTTTTTATTAAACATAAAAGAATTTATGACTATCTAAGTTAAATAAAGGCTTACCAATTGCTACTGTATGTTGTACATATTTTAACCTCTTACTAAAAAAAAAAAAAAAATTACCCCCAAAACTGCTTACATTATTTAGAGTAGCTATTTAAACTTCTATTTCAGCTCTAAGTAGCCATCACCTGGATACAAGAAAAAACTGTTACAGTAGGAAAACACATTTATTAATGTGACTCTGTGAAGCAACCACCAATTTCAGCTTCCACAGATATATTTCTTCTTTGATACTACAGCTAAAGGCACAGGAAAAAAAAAAAAAGAGATCTCTCTCACCTAAAGCCTTCTCTATCTCAAAAACTAAATCACTTTTTGGCCAATATAAATTGAATGTGCCCAAACCTATTAAAAATTTATAAATAACACATTTTGTAAAATAATTTTTGTTGTCTTTAAATTATTCTGTTATTTTCAAAATGAAATTTTCCCTATGTTTACAAGAGTAATAATACCTTCAGGTTACCATGATTTGCTTAAAATTTTTTTTTAACAAGGACACTAAGCCAAAAATACTCAATTCACATTTCCGCAGGTAATTTAACTTCTTGATCTGTCAATTTCTTTAAAGTCTCTGACACAGTAATGAAAAGAGATTGAATAAATACTGCTAAGTACAATTCACTCTTTATCTCACCTCTTTGATCTCTCCTACTAGTTTGATGGCATGGTCATATGTCGGGGGGTCTTCACTCAACTGGCAACTCAAGCAATCCCAAAAAGCTTTATGTACAATCTCCTTTACTTTCTTCTCCAAGCTGGAGATGATGAGGTGAGGGGAGAATCAAAAAACAAAATACTTGAATTTCAAACAATTTTCAAAAATCACAAATCCTAGGGTAACAAATCTTAATATAAGACTCAAGAAAAAACCTCGCAGATATACTTGATGACATAATCTATTTTTACATATTTATTTATTCATTTATTTTGTAGTACAAGGGATCGGACCCAGGGCCTCTTGCAAGCTAGGCAAGCAATCTGTTCCACTGACCTATATCCCCAGCCCTTCTTATTTTATTTTGAGACAGGGTCTTGCTAAATAATACAGGCTGCCCTCAAACTTGCAATCCTCCTGTCTCACCCTCCCAAGCAGATAGGGTTATAGCCATGCACCATAGTGTCAGCTGACATTATTTTTAGTTTGATTTTTTTTTTCAGTATGTGCCTCATTAGGAAGAATACCTTCCAACTAATTTGGTAGCCAACATTAGTCCAATTAATGGCATTTAATAATAACAAGACTACTGGAGCTAGGTGTGGTGGCACACGCCTGTAATCCCAGTGGCTCAGGAGGCTGAGGCAGGAGGATCGCAAGCTCAAAGCCAGCCTCAGCAACAGTGAGGTGCTAAGCAACTCAATAAGACACTGTCTCTAAGTAAAATACATAAAAAAGCCAAGGATATAACTCAGTGGTTGAGTACCCCAGAGTGCCCTGGTACCCCGCCCCCAAAAAAAAGACTATTGGAAAATTCAGAGTGAATATTTTTAATTCCCCAATATTGGTTTCCCCAGATACGTATAATTAAACAGTTAATTCAGCATATAAACAGGTGGTAAAGCTTTAGTTCCAAAAATATCCTATTTCCCATAACATATGGGACAATAGTTTAACTAAGTATCAAACTATAAGAACTTATAGTTAATGACTTGTTAAAATCAATCTTGACAGTGAAACAATTCTTTTTTTCTTCCCCCTGTGGTGCCGGGGATGGAAACCTAGGCTTCACGCACACTAAGTACACTATACCAATGACCTACATTCCCAGCCCACCTATACTTCATTGTTAATGTGAAATAGCACTATCTTTGCAAACATATAAGAAATATCCCTAACGTCATAATTAGAAGCTTCCTATAGGTGACGCGATAGCTCACCAACCTAGCAGCCATCTAATCAGAATCCTAGCATTTTACAGTTCGACAGCAATGGACTCTACCTGGGAACGAATTTAAGAAAGTGATCTAATAAGCCAATCATAGCAGTTCCACTCCTTTTGCCTGGTTTAACTTTCTCAAATTCATAGCTGGGGAAGCATGTGATCAAATCTAACTACCAAAAAACAGGGGATATCTGCCTTATGCCTCCAAAGAATAATATTCCTTCCTAACAAAAGGAGAACCTTAGCCTACCCAACCTTTCCCTCTTGCCTGGAATGCTGGTGTATATTGGGAGGCTTGGGAGCTGCAGTATCCACCCGAGACCATGAGGAACAGGCCAAGAAAATTACAGACATATCCATTGAGAGTCCATCATCAATGAACTGTTTTGAAAGAAGAGCACCTACTCTCCTATTCCCTTGATTCTAAAACAATTTTTTTTTTTGCATTTTAACATCTCTGAAATATGATTTTTCTTAAACTCAATGGCATTTTTACAATTATAATGGATAGTGTTTCTTCTTATGACAATAAGGTACACCTTACAATCATAATTTTTTATTGAATCTAAAATTCTATATGTGCCAGACACTAGGGATAGAGAGAATAACCCATCATCCTTGTCATCATGGAGTTTACAATCTGGTGAAAAATGCAAGGAAACCAATAACCATAGTGCAATGGGACAGTCACCAAGAAATGAAGAAACTGGTGCAACGAAAACCCAGATGGGATGCTAAAGCCAACTGTAGGACAAAGCTAACATGAAAGGTTTTCACAGCTTTCTAGATCCTTTATTTGCATTTTTAAAAAATTTTTTAGTTGTAGATGGGCACAATACCTTTATTTTATGTATTTATTTTTATGTGATGCTGAGAATGAACCCAGTGCCTCACAAGTGCTAGGCAAGCGCTTCACCACTGAGCCACACCCCCAGGCCCCTCAATTTGCATTTTGAATCATTAGTGGCCTTGAGATTCACTTTCAACTCTAGTAATTTCTAATATAGGAATAATTTTTAGCAATAATGTATGAAAGGAAAATGTATTTGAATACATTGGCATCAACTCTAGGAATGATTTTCAAAACTGGGAAAAGTCAGTGTTCTACTAAACGAGGTAACTCAGTAACCATCTTACCTGCCTTCTGGTAATTCAACTGGTTTAATCTGAAAGTCCCTGTTTACTGCAATTTCATGGGCTAGAGCCATGTTGGTGACTCCTTTCGCTGTCTCTAGGAGTTCTTCTACCGTCACAAATCGAGAAGGACTAGCTGTAACAAAAACCCAGTGTAAGAGATTTGCTTCTCTTCACTAGAATTTCTGTTAAAATACAGAAAAGGCAGTGGTTCTGTTACCAGGCAATAATTTCAATTATGTATCTTTTAAAATATTCCAACATTTTCAAACAGCAACAGAGTTTTAGCTATTTCACTGTCATTTTTTTCCTTTAAAGTAGAATTCTAGAAGCAGCGATCATGTACAATACTCAAAACATCTGGTGTTTACTAAGAATGGTCAACAGAAAATAATTACAGTAAATTGAGATTTCAAAAAATTTAATTTAGGGCTGGGGTTGTGGCTCAGTGGTAGAGCGTTTGCCTAGCAAGTGTGAGGCACAGGGTTCGATTCTCAGCACCACATATAAATAAATGAATAAAATAAAGGTCCATCAACATCTAAAAATTTTTTTAAAAAACTTAATTTATAGATTTTCATTTTTCCAATAAGCTAAGGGCTTATGTTTTAACCCTTCTGCCTCCTGTCTTCCCTAAAAGGAAAAAAAAAAAAAGGCAATACCAGATATGTTCTCTCTTATTTGCAGTGGTTCTGGTGCTGTGGAACAAAGCCAGGGCCTTGTGCATGCTAGGCAAGTGCTCTACTACTGAGCTACACCCCAGCCCTTAACATCTCTTTCAAAAGGAGAGCAGAATGAATCAGACATTATTACCCTATGTACATATATAACTATAGGACTGGTGGCATTCTGCATCATATATAACACGAAGACTGAGAAATTATACTTCATTGTATATGATGTATCAAAGTGCATTCGACTGTCATATATGACTCATTAAAACAAATTTTAAATTTTTTTTAAATCTCTTTTTCTAGATTTCTATCTTGATAAAGATTTATCTTCCAGAAAGTTAGTTCTCAAGTCTCCCCAGGTGTTCTGCACCAAGGAACAAGAGGTCATTCTCAACTCCTAAAAAAACCTGACAGTTCTCTAACTTCTGCAGAATCAGAGGAAGTGTTCATGATTTAGCAGGTCTGGGACAGACCTGGAGAACCTGCATTTCTAACAAGTCTTGGGTTGATGCTGATGGTCCCAGAAACCACAGTTTGAGAAGTATTGGCCTAGAAGATGACATTACTTTTATGGGATAATAATAAGATCTGGCCTTAAAATCAGATAAGCAATGTTAGTGGTTGTCCAGGGTTTAACAGATATAAAGTTCTTAAGTTACTTTCCTTCTTTTATTCTTCTGCCCTTCCCCTCCCGGCCAAAAAGGAACCGAATCTGAGAGTTGGTCATACATTGTCTGCTAAAAACCTTTATTTATTCACATAAAGGGAAGTTGGGGAAAATGTTCAAAATTCCTCCTCAGCATCTTCAGAGAATGTTAATAAGAACACAAAACCATTTAAATTGCCTTCCTGAGTATTAAAAATATAATATATATCCAAAATCAAAGCCCAGATATCTTAATAATATTGTGACTTGAAAACAGATATCGATTTTCCCCATATCTATCTATTGATTAAACACATCCTAGTCAAAATCCCAGCAGACTCTTTTGTTGAAATTGCCAAACTGATTCTAAAATTTGTCTGAAAATGCA
Organism: Marmota marmota marmota; assembly: GCF_001458135.2. NCBI lineage: Eukaryota > Metazoa > Chordata > Mammalia > Rodentia > Sciuridae > Marmota > Marmota marmota. The sequence continues at coordinate 43,798,608 of NW_026000174.1, read as the reverse complement.
GAAGACCTAGAAAAGTCAAAACTATTTTGAAAAGAAAAATTAAATTGGAGAACGTACAGTAATTTCAAGGTTTACTGTAAAACTACAGTCATCATCAAGACAGTGTGTTTTGGCATATAGATATACAGGTGAATTGAACAAGACGGAGAATCCAGAAATAGCCTGATATATAGGCATATACACATATGTATACTTACACTAATACTCTCTCTCTCTCTCTCTCTCTCTCTCTCTCTCTATATATATATATATATATATATATATATATATAGTCAATAAGGCAAGGATAGTTTTTTAAATTAAATATTTTTAATATTAAGTATTTTTTACATTAGATATTTCTAGAACAAACAATTAGATATCTAATGTGCAAAACAATGACCCTTAATTCTTTCCTCCATGATAGCCAGGCGTGTTGGCACATGCATGAAATCCCAATGACTGGGGAGGCTGAGGTAGGAGGATCGAGAATTCAAAGCCAGGCTCAGCAACTTAGCAAGGCCCTAAGAACCTTGGTAAGACCATGTCCAAATAAAAAATAATGAGGGCTAGGGATGTAGCTCAGTGGTAAAGCACCTCTGGGTTCAATTCCCAGTAGCAAAAAGAAATCTTTCCTCTATGATAAACAAAAACTAAAAATGTATTGTTAAGAGCTAAGATAAGGGCTGGAGTTGTAGCTTAGTGGTAGAGGGCTTGCCTAGCATGTGTGAGCCACTGGGTTCAATCCTCAGTACCACATAAAAACAAACAAAATAAAGGTATTGTGTCCATCTACAACTAAAAAAAATTTTTTTTAAAGAGCTAAGATAATAAGATTTCTGAAGGGAAGCACAGATGATAATCTTTGTGATCTCTGATTAGGTAGATTTCTTATGATACAAAAAGTTCAAACTATAAAAAATGGTAAACTAGACTATTAAAACTTGTACTCTGAAAAACTCTTTATATATATATGGTTGTTGATGGACCTTTATTTTATTTATTTGTATGTAGTGCTGAGAATCAAACCCGGTGCATCATGCATGCTAGGCAAGCACACTACCACTGAGCCACAACCCCAGCCCCTGAAAAACTCTTAATGAAAAAGAAAAAGAAAAAAAAAGGCATGACATAGAAAAGGAGAAAATATCTGCAAAACATATTGCTGACAAAGGACTTGTACATAGAATATCATATAAAAAAGGAACAACTTGGCTGGGAACGGTGGCACACCCCTATAATCCCAGCAACTGGGGAGGTTGAGGCAGGAGGATCGTGAGTTCAAAGCCAGCCTCAGCAACTTATCGAGGGCCTCAGCAACTCAGAGAGACCCTGTCTTTAAATAAAATATTTTTTTTAAAAAAAAAGGGCTGGGGATTTGGCTCAATGGGTAAGGGACCATGGATTCAATCCCTTATACAAAACCAAACCAAACCAAACTAAACTTAGATTCAAACATTTCTCTAAAAACATAAATGGCTGGTCAGCACATGAAAAGATGCTTACCATCATGAATATTAGGAAAATGCAAATTAAAATTATGGTGAGATACCAATACATATCTACTAGGACGGCCAAAATTAGAAAGATAAACATACCAAGTATTGACATAGAGGTAAAATATTTGGAATAATCATACCTGGGAGGGGAAATGTGAAATGAAACAGTTACTGTGGGAATCAGTCTGGTGGTTTCTTATTAAGTAAAATATATATTTACCATATGACCCAGAAATTCTACTCCTAGGTATTTACCCAAGAAAGCAAAAAACAAATGGCCATGCAGACTTCTACTCAAATGTTAATGGGCTAGCACAGAGATGCACACCTGTAATCCCAGTGGCTCTGGAGGCTGAGGCAGAAGGAACCAGAGTTCAAAGCCAGCCTCAGCAAAAGTGAGGCACTAAGCAACTCAGTGAGATCCTGACTCTAAATAAAATACAAAAAAAGGGCTGGGGATGTGGCTCAGTGGTTCAGTGTCCCTGAGTTCAATCCCCCCAAAAAAATATTAATGGGAGCTTTATTAATAACAGTCAAAACCTGGAGCTAATCCAAATGTCCATCAATTGCAGAATGGATAAACAAATTGTGTGCAACCATACCATGAAATAGTACTCAGCAATAAAAAGAAATTGTTGATATATGCAAAACACAGATGAATTACAAAATAATTTTTCCTAGTGAAATAAATCAGATATAAAATATTACATTCACAATGATTCATTTATATTATATCATAAAAAAGGCAATATGATAGTGACAGAAAGCAGATCAGTGGTTGGGAAGCACAGGAGGTAAAGGGAAGAGATTTGCTGCCAGGGGCATTAGGGAATTGTGGTAGATGACGGAAATGTTCTGGCAGCTCATGATTGTGGTGGTAGTCACAAATCATATGGACTTAAAATTGGTGCATGTCATTATATACAAATTATACATTAATAAAGCTAGTTTTAAAATTCTAAGGCACTCAAATAGGGATGTGAGATATATGAATATCAAATATATAAATACGGGGCTGGGGATGTGTCTCAAGTGGTAGAGCACTCGCCTAGCATGCATGGGGCACTGGGTTCGATTCTCAGCACCACATAAAAATAAAATAAAGATATTATGTCCACCTAAAACTAAAAAATAAATATTAAAAAAAACACAAAATATATAAATACACATATAGGCATTTTATCTCAGATAACATATTTGAAATACATAATTGAGATATACACAAAGATTACTAATACTTTGCTTCAAGCTTGTATTTTCTGTTACCAATTATCTACAAATGGAACTTCTGCTGTGGGTATATCAGTATCAAGCTTCAGGAGTTATTAAACTCCACTGAGTTCTTGCTTCCCCCACCTCTACTTCACTGGCACTGGGGATTGAACCCAGAGTTTCTTTACCATTGAGCTACATCCCTAGTTGTGTGTATTTTGTTTTGTTGTGTTTTTGTTTTTTTGAGAAAGGGTCTTGCAAAGTTGCCAAGGCTGGCCTCAATCTCTATCCTCCTACCTCAGCAGTTGTACACAATGGTGAGATTCATTGTTACATATTCATACATGCACACAATATCACAATGTAATTTGGCCAATAGAATTCCCTAGTATTTCCCTTGCCCCTCCCCTCCTCCCTCCCAGCGGTCCCTTTCTTTTAATTTTTTAATTTTGAGACAGAGTCTTGCTAAAATGCCCAGGCTGGCCTTGAACTTACAATCCTCATGCCTCAGCCTCCTGAGTAGCTAGGGTTATATGCATGCACTATTGCACCCAGAAAACTCCATCAAGTTCTTGTCTCTAAAAGAGAAATTCAGACATTTTCATCGGGGCTTCAAAGTTCTTTTTTACCTTAACTATGCAAAAATAAAGTCTGATATAAAATTTATGAAAACTTGCTATTTCTCAACAAGTTCAGGCATCTGGGTAATAAGGAACACTGTTGGTTGATTACCTAGTCATAAAGCAGTGGAGGAGGCTAGGGCTGTAGCTCAGTGGTAGAGTGTTTGCCTAGCGTGTTTGAGGCACTGGGTTCCATTTTCAGCACATATAAATAAATAAATACATAAAGATATATCAACAACTAAACACACACACACACACACACATAAAACAAAACAAAACAAAAAAACGTGGACACAGAATCAGGAGGAAATTTGGCTTCCTCCAGACTGTGTTGAGTATGACCTTAACAAAGTCACTTAAATTTTCTAGGGCCATGGTTTCTCCATATGCAAAAAGAAGATAGGCAGACTAAGGGGTATTCTTTTTTTTTTTTTTTTTTTTTTTTT
>NW_026000174.1:43792511-43794824 GCF_001458135.2 Marmota marmota marmota | reverse complement strand
TTTTTTTTTTTTTTTTTTTTTTTTTTTTTAATGTTTTGTTCTAGTTGTAGTTGGACACAGTACCTTTATTTTTATTTTTATGTGGCTCTGAGGATGGAACCTAGTGCCCCGCCTATGCTAGGTGAGCCAACCCCAGCCCCCTAAGGGGTATTCTATGAGAATAAGAATCCTCCAAATTCTAGGCAAGTGTATTCTCAGTATTTAGGGCACACTAGGGACAAAACAGATGGCACCAAGAACCAAACATCAGACAACCAGAAAGAAAGTTCTCCGGAGCTGTCCAACTTAAAGACTACTTAAAAATCAGAATTATTAATGGAAGGTATCTGATCAAAAAAGAGAAAAGCTACAATTCTAAGAGAATCAGGATATGCTACAGATCTATATCTAGAGGAATAATTTACTGCATACAAATGAAAAAATTCTGGGAATTTTGTTTTATTTTTTGAGAGTTCTCAAATTTACCAATTTCATTAAGAAACATTTACAAAGATGCAATGTGGTGGACACCATGGTGCTCACCTCAACTTGTGAAAAGAATATGAGTTATTTATAATAAGAGCCATGTAAAACAGTCAGGTTACATGTATCTTACCTTGGTGTTTTATTATCTAGTATAAAGCTAAATAATAAATTAATAAAGATCCATCAACAACTAAAAAGAGACAGTGTGTGTATATGTAAATATATAATTAGTATATACATAATATATGTATATATATATAAAATTTATATATATAACATATATATACATAATTAGTGTTTTAGATGGACATAATGCTAAATTCTATTATATCTTTTGAACACTGATGTCTTGTCAGAGACATAGAAAAACATATTTTAAGTTAAACATACCCTCTTGGAAGCTAGCAGACTAATTTAGAATGGTTGTACTCTTTACCTTTCTTTTCTAAGGTGTCCTGGAATCTGAGAAGTCTACACACTCTAAAGAAAGGTTTCTAAACACATAAGTAGATGGACACGTGTGGAGGGTAGATGTTGAATCTTACCCAAACAGAATGAAAAAGCAAGGGCAAAGGTTATCCACAGCACTTGTTACACTGGATAGAAATGGTTCATTTGTCTTCCTCACAAGACTGAAGGTTCCACCAAGCCAGAGACAACATGTTTACTGCCTTGTTCACTGCTGGATCCCTGATACATAGTATGCACTCAATAAATACGTGTGTGTTTGTTTTTATATAAAGACATCATAATTCTCATAAATTTAAAAAAGGTAAAAACTCATATGAATAGTTAAAAATAAATTCCACCGTTATATACATAATGCACCAATAAAAAAAATGTAGGAAAAAAAATGACGATCCTTTATTTTTCTTTATATTTGTTATTTAGTTTTTTAGGTGGACACAATATCTGTATTTTATTTTTATGTGATGCTGAGGATTGAACCCAGTGCCTTATGCATGCTAAGTAAGCACTCTACCACTGAGCCACAATCCCAGCCCGACCAATCCATTTTTATGGAGTATAAAAAAAAGGGAAAAACTCAGTGTTATAAATTTATTCATCCAATGATGATTGGGCTCTGCTAATTTAAGCTATTAATTATACTTTACTCTAATTAGTAAATTAAGTTTAGCTGTTAAATCATAATTAGTAAACTGGGATTTACTAATTAGTAAGTTAAATTTAATAGTTAAAATCATAATTAGTAAACTGGGATTTACTAATTAAACTCTGATTTAATTTAGCAAATCAGACTAACTGATTTAATAAGCAAAATTATGTCATCCCTCAAGAGTCTTTGGGAGATTGATTTCAGAACCTCCTCAGATTCTAAAATCTGCATACTTAAATATCTTGTATTCTTCCATATACTTTAAATCATCTCTAGATGATGTAATGCTACACAAATAGCTGTTGTATTGTTTAGGGAATAAGAAATAAAAGCCTGTCTGTGTTCAATAAGACTACAACTTTTTTTTCTTTTTTAGAATTTTCAATTCATACTTGGTTATGAAATACATAGATATGGAACCCATGAGTACAGCAAGCACTACTAAATGGGAACTATTAACTGGAATAATAATTGATGTTTGTAATCTGAATAAATATAGCATCATTTACTGGCCACTAGGTAATTAAATTCTAGAGCAGAAGGTAGAGGAGAGAAGTAAATTATATAGAAGTGAAGGGTCTTAGAGGAAACATTGTTAGGGCTGGGGCTGAGGCTCAGTGGTAGAGTGCTCCCATAACATGCATGAAGCACTGGGTTTGATTCTCAGCACCACATAAAAATAAAGATATTGTGTCCAACTACAATTAAAATATATATATATATATATATAT
>NW_026000174.1:43777095-43790184 GCF_001458135.2 Marmota marmota marmota | reverse complement strand
AACTAAAAAAAAAAAAAACAAATAAAATATTATATATATATATATATATATAAAAAATAAAAGAAGGTTGAGACAGAAAGATTACAAATTTAAAGACTGCCTTGGCAACTAAGTAAAACACTGTCTCTCCGGCTGGGGTTGTGGCTCAATGGTAGAGTGCTTGTCTAGCCTGTGTGAGGCACTGGGTTCAACCCTCGGCACCACATAACACATAAAAATAAATAAATGTTATTTAAAAAAAAATACATGTCTCTCAAAAAATTAAAAGGGTTGGGGATGTAGCTCAGTGGTTAAAGCACCCCTGGGTTCAATAAATAAATAAATAAAGTCTGGGGATATAGTTTGGTAGCAGAACGTTCCTGGGTTCAATACCTAATATTAAAAATAAATTAAGTACAAGGCAGATTAAAGGCTAAAAAAAATAAATAAATAAATAAATTAAGTAATTAAAATAATTTTAAAACATGGTCCATAATGTTTGCTATAAGAATATAATATTGACTAATAAATTCCTGGGAAGGGCTTTGATCATTTTAGAAGAAACTCATCTTTTTTTTTTTTTAAAGATAGAGTGAGAGAGGGAGGGAGGAAGGGAGAGAAAGAGAGAGAATTTTTAATATTTATTTTTTAGTTTTCGGCGGACACAACATCTTTGTTTGTATGTGGTGCTGAGGATCGAACCCGGGCCGCACGCATGCCAGGCGAGCGCGCTACCGCTTGAGCCACATCCCCAGCCCGAAGAAACTCATCTTGAAACCTCAAAATGTTTGCACTTCTTCCAAATATGCAGAATTACTGATCATTTATAATTTAAAGAGATAACATCAACACTGACATTCTTAGATTATGACCACTCCCTCTTAAAACTTTCATTTTTGGACTCACTTCTAAAGCTTATATATTCTTAATAAAAGACATGAGTTGGGGCAGCTGTTGGCAATTTACACAGCCATTGCCACCCTTCATGTATGAAGCTTGCTCCCTGCCAGGGACCTGAAATGACTTCACACTGACTCAGCAGACTGAGTCCCCTTAACCTCATGGGAACTAAACCCCCAGGCAGTGAATTTAGGGTGTGGTGAACTCACATTTTTTAAAAAACCTGTACAAGTACAGTCCTGATTGGAATCAGCCTCAGACTTTTCAAACACTTTTTTAATGAAAGTTGTAATTTACACTCCACCCTTCTGTTTCTCAGAGACTTCAGAGAAATCAAAATGCCCTGGGGCTAGACAAAGACAGAAACATTTGGGAAATTATTCTAAAATTTTTAATTTCTCATGCAACTGAAAACCCATAAGCAACTAGACTGCCAGCTGGGAAAATACGGCTACTCTTAAGTGGGAGTTAATGTTATCATATTACTAGAACTTTTGCTCAGGACCACATACACAAGAAAGCCTAATAAAAATACCATTTGAAAACAATGATAGTATTGCTTCTTCTAGTCAAAGTCAAATTTGCTTACAGTGAGGTCTTTGTACTCTTTGGGGATTAGAAGCATCCGACTTTATTTTTTTCTGTAAAGCTTCATCAGAACATTCCACAGCACCTCCCAGGCTTTTCTCAGATTCATTTGATTTTGATTTTCCTGCTTCATTTATATGAGACTTGTCAAGGTTTTCAGACATTCTCAATTAAGTTTATTCACTTTCCTAGGAAAGAAAAAAAAAGAGTCAAAATTATTCTAGCTCTGTTACTACCAGTGTGACTCTGGGCACACTTAATTTTTTTGGTTTGTTTTCTGGTCTGTAAAATAAACAGACCTGCTAAGATCTTATCCAACTACAATATTCTACTTCAATAATTAAACAGATTCAATTACTCTGTGAGGTCGATAAAATTTATCAAATTTATGGACCTCACAGAGTAATAGGTTGAAATGTTCTTGTCCCACTTCTAACATCACAAAAATGCAGTACCTTAAACTAATAGAAGACAACATTAGAAATCGCCTGCTTCTGTTTTAATCAAAGGGAATAATTCAGTCTTAAATTCTTTACTTCATCCTGTAAGCTGAAAGAAAAACTACTTGGAAACAATGCTTATAATCAGGTTTGAGAGTGAATATGCTGGAATCAGGAGTTGGTTCCCTAATCCCATCATGTGGATAAAAATACCTGGGGACTTCAAAGGTACAATTGACTCTTATGAAGTGTTTAAGGGAAAGGTATGGAGCAAATATTTTTATTCATGCATTGCCAGTCAGCAGAAAAAGATCATGAGTAAAGAAGGAAGTTGCAAACAATCATGAAAGTATGTGGTTGGGTGGGTTTTCATTTTATTAGTTGCTGATTAGAATAAGAATATCACTTGACACGTTGGTTTGAGCCAGTTAATAAAGGCCTCCTCTAATTGCATCTAAGTCCCCAGCCCCTTTCCTCTATTCCTAGGGTGTTTCTAATTAAGGGAGAAGACAAAATGTTTTCTGCATTTACAATTCTGAAAATAATTAACATTTGTACATTAGCACTTGAAGATCATAAAACATTGTCAGAAACACTAATTAGACTGTATTATACACCTGGAAGGTAATCAACATCAAAAGAAATGTGAACTGCTTTAGGGAGGTTTGGCAGACTCTCTTCTGCACATTAGAGAGAACAATCGCTTGATATAATTATCTGAAACTTCACAGACCTCCATTAAACAGAATGACGTTACTGGAATTGAAAATTTCAGGACCATAATATTAATATGCATGTTTTAAAAAATGTATTTTCCCGTTTGCAATCCAACTTTACTTTCCAATATCCATTTCCTCACTGTGCTAAATCCTATTAGGGTATGGAAATACTCCAAGATCCAAAGGATGATATTACCACCATATTGTATGAGACAGGACAAAACATTTCTAATTTTATCCTCTTCACATGATGAGAAGGAGCCCAGAAAAGATGAAGTAATTCATCCTGTGCAGTGAAAAGCGAAAATAAGATTCCTAGGCCTTTGATGCTCGGTAAACTAACCCCACCCACCTTTTAAGATGCATCAGGTCCTAGCTCTTGTCAGGACAGTGTTTGCACAGTTCCCAGAAATTCCCACAGGGCTGGTTGCTAGACATCAGACAGTCATTGCTACCTTAAATTCGATTCAAAATATGCTTATTTAAATAGGAATAAAGGGATTAAAACTCACAGATTAAAGAAGGAGACAGAACTGCTTACAGAGGATGATCATGAAACTCAAGCCTTAGTGGCATCATGAAAATTGCTGTTATGAAAACAAAGGGAGAAACTAGTTCCTTCTCAGAAGAGAGGACATTTGAACTAATGTTTGAAAGTAGAATTTCACGGGGCTGGGGCTGTAGCTCAGAAGGAGGCACTGGGTTCGATCCTCAGCACCACATAAAAATAAATAAAATGAAGGCATTCTGTCCATCTATAACTACAAAAAAAAATTTTTAAAGTAGAATTTCTTTCGGTTATAAAATGTCTGGAGACAGAAGAGGTAAAAGAGGGGCATTTGACTCGGAGAGCAGAAGCCAACGCACATGAAAACAAGAAAAGTAGCAGGGGCCAGCGGCTCGGGAGGCTGAGGCAGGAGGATCGCGAGTTCAAAGCCAGCCTCAGCAAAAAGTGAGGCACTAAGCAACTCAGTGAGACCCTGTCTCTAAATACAATACAAAATAGGCCTGGGGATATGGCTCAGTAGTTGACTTCCCCTGAAGGTGTTAGTTTGGTTGCCAAATAATCATGCTAATTATGTGCAAAATAAAGATTGAAAGTCAGATAGTACAGCTGTTCTGCCAACAATGTTGGTCTCACCAGTTTCAGCTTGTTATGAAAACTTGCTCACATTTAAGTCATGAACTCTTTTTCTCTTTCACCTAATTGTAAAGAAAGCTGCTACCCCACCTTCTTCCTATACAAAAAAACCTGACTTTCCCTGCTTTATTAAAATTGGTATCATAGATTATACATTGTGGATATTAATATTAGTCCTCAGCCTTCCTTTTGGAGACTAGCCAGCATCAGTTACACCAGAAAATGAAAGATCATTACTTTACTAGCAGAATACTATGCATTGTTTGTTTTCCTCTCATTAAAAGTCTGAGTTAAAATATAAAATCCCAGCTCATAATAAGCTAAAAGGTTAAAATAAGGATGAACAATTTCAATTTGTATTGCAATTTTTTTCAAATTGTGCTGTATTGCTTCTTTATCAAATACATTGTGACAGTTGCTCCAGAATAACCATGAACTTGTTTAAAAAGTTGTTAAAAACTTAGCTCTAGTGACCAATTAATAAGAAATATGGGACACAAAGGAACATGATAAAGGACAGGCTAGGCAAAATCCAGACTGTGAGAAACTCAAGGACAAATGACCAGGTTTATTTGACAGCAGAGATAGACAAGGAAAAGAAGGATGGAGGGAGAACCAACAAAGAGCAACTTAAGAAGCACATTATGGATGTTGTTTCACTCTTTGAACAAACTGTCAAAATCATTTGTGATCATCAGAAAATTTGAGCATTAAATGCATTTTTGATAATAAAAATTATACAGTTGTATGAGTGAAGATGACATTGTGGTTATTTTTAAATGTTCTTATCTTTTGGTCATAGTCACTGAAATTTTTTTTTTACAGGAAGTGAGATGATATCTGAAATTTGTTGGGGGGAATGCGTGAGGAAATAGATTAAACAAAATTGGACAGAAGTAGACAATTGTAGATATTGGTTGATGGGTACATGGGCAAGTTCATTATTCCACTCTCCCCACATTTCTGTTTGAAATCTCCCACAAGAAGTTTAAAAAGATGAAGTTTTCAGGCTGAGATTGTGGCTCAGTGGTAGAGNGGAGGCGGGAGCGATGCGCGGCGGGCAGGGGCGGTTCAGCCTCTACCTCTTCGAGGCCGCATCCCTCTCCGCGCCGCAAGCGGTCCTTCCTGTCCGGCTCGGGTGGGCAGCGGCCAGAGCAGCCGCACCTCAGCGTGTGGAAGGGGGAGGTTGCTTTTATCCGAGAGACGCTTGCTCGACGCAGGGCGGCGCCATGTTTTTGTACGGAGAGTCGAGTGATTTTAGGTCTCCTGCTGGCCGAAGAGGCTCGGCGCCGGTAGGCGCCATATTTCCGCACGGGAAGGCGGGCCGGTTGCCGGCCAAGGGGTTCCAGTGGGCGGTGCTCATGGCCGGGAGGCTCCCGCTCCACGCAGGGAGGCGCCATGTTTCCATACGGAAAGGCGGAGGCGCGGCCGGGTGCCAGGCGAGGGGGCGCCTGGAGAGGAGATTGAGGAGGTGGCATGAAGTCAGTTAATGGATGGAAAAAAATCCTTAGAGCCAATAGCATTTAAAACCTCCGCCCGGATTTTGAAACTTAAATATTACATCTTTGTAACTAAATTAAGTTTATTCCCCTTCCCTCATTTTGGCTACTTAAAAAACCACGCCCACTACCTAACAGCAGTCTCCGAGGCTCCGACCCGGTTGGATTTTTGAGTCGGTACTTCAGGGGCTGCTGCACGTTGTCCGTAGGAAAAACAAGACTTCTGGAGAGACGGAAGGCAGCGGGAAAACCGCCTCCTGAGGGCTCAGCTCCGGGCAGATCGTTCAGAAGCACGGGGAGCGCTGAGGGCGTTTCAGATCTTGTCCAGAAAAGGTGGTTTCCCTGATGTATCGTGTTGACTCGAGCCCGTTTCAGAGCTTCGTCTCCCTCGGTTCCAAGTAGTGGGCCTGTGACTACCGTGGAGCTGCCTTGCTAAGAGTCGCTGCTCTGAGATAGCTCTGCCTGCAGCAGTAAAATATTAACCTGCAGGAACATAAATAGTTATGGTGCTTAATCTTAAAATATAAAAGGCATGTGACAGTTATTTGGTAACAGGGATTGAACCCAGGGGCACTTTACCACTACATCCCCAGACTTTTTTTTTTTTTTTAAGGCAAAATCTTACTAAATTGTCATGAGTTGGGCTGGGGTTGTGGCTTAGCGGTAGAGCACTTGCCTAGCATGTGCGAGGTCCTGGTTTCCATCCTCAGCATCACATAAAAGTAAATAAAATAAATGCGTTGTGTCCAACTACAACTAAAAAATAATAAGTTGTCAAGAGCCTCCATAAATTATTGAGGCTGGCCTTGAATTTGCCATCTTCATGCCTCAACCTCCGGAATCAGAGATTACCGGCATGCACCAACATGCCACTGTAGCATGTGACTGCTTTTTAAAAAAAAAAAAAAAAGCTTTAAAATTGGACATAAATGATAAATGCCTTAAAATAAATCTTCTGTATTCAAATGTGTTGTAACTAGAACAAAATTAAGTATTGATGGCTAAGTGCAATACAATGGCCTCAAACCACTTACCAATCAGCACATTATTTTCCCCTTAAAAAAATAACAGAACAGTTCTCAGATGAAGGTTCACTTTAGGAGAGGAAAAAAAATCAAATCTTAAAATATTCTGGAAGTGTTAAGAGTCACGAAGAAAACATTGTTGTTCTTCAACCCTGACTATATTTTAGCCTATGGGGGCAAAGAGGCTTCCAAAACTATCACCTGAAAACTCCCAGGGAGTGATGCCAGGCAAGAAGTATTCAAGTTTCCTGGATAACTCTTGTGTGTGGCCAAGCTACAATCACCTCCACCCATCAAGTGTCCCCTACCTCCCTTGAAGGATTAGTATAAGCAAGTTTCACTTGGAGCAACATTGACTATATGGCAACCACTCCGATTTCATTTTGAATGATTTACCTATAATCTTTTGATGTATTCTGAACCATTTCCTTTAAGTACATTGATACATGTTCCAGTTGGCTCTCTGGCTGCAAGGACTGGAAAGAACTACTGAAAGGCAAAAGGAGTTCACTGCGAGGCTATCTAGGAATTGGGAGGAGAAAGGTGGCAGCCGCTGTAGAGGTGAGTTGCTACTCTGTCACCATCCTGGAACACACAAAATTTTTCATCACATCTCTGCTTCTGTCTCCCCCACAATTTAGGTTTACCTGTATGGAACAACTGACCAAGCTGATGTTTGCAGTCTCATTAGCTTGTAGGGAGGCTGCCCTTGGATGAGACGCTCAGCACTGGTCTGCTCTGCTAAGGTGATGGCGAGGCTCACAGTCACCTAGGCATCACGTGGACATGGGTTTCTAGGAAGGCATCATGAATAAATGAGGGCGTACAGCTGACAATAACTGATGGTCCCAGTAACCCAGGAGGGTTGCCCAAGGCATGCAGGGTAGCATTAGACTGTGCCTTAAAACTTTAATAATGCTTGTAAACATCCAGTTTTTTTAGAATTTTATTCTATCCTAATGAAGTTTTGAGGGAAACATTTCAATCATGTTTTCCATGAAATTATTCTGTCAAAATGTTGCTTCTTTTAGAAGCATGAATATCATTAACCAGTTAGTTCTGCCTTCCCCTGAAGGTGTTAGTTTGGTTGCCAAATAATCATGCTAATTATGTGCAAAATAAAGATTGAAAGTCAGATAGTACAGCTGTTCTGCCAACAATGTTGGTCTCACCAGTTTCAGCTTGTTATGAAAACTTGCTCACATTTAAGTCATGAACTCTTTTTCTCTTTCACCTAATTGTAAAGAAAGCTGCTACCCCACCTTCTTCCTATACAAAAAAACCTGACTTTCCCTGCTTTATTAAAATTGGTATCATAGATTATACATTGTGGATATTAATATTAGTCCTCAGCCTTCCTTTTGGAGACTAGCCAGCATCAGTTACACCAGAAAATGAAAGATCATTACTTTACTAGCAGAATACTATGCATTGTTTGTTTTCCTCTCATTAAAAGTCTGAGTTAAAATATAAAATCCCAGCTCATAATAAGCTAAAAGGTTAAAATAAGGATGAACAATTTCAATTTGTATTGCAATTTTTTTCAAATTGTGCTGTATTGCTTCTTTATCAAATACATTGTGACAGTTGCTCCAGAATAACCATGAACTTGTTTAAAAAGTTGTTAAAAACTTAGCTCTAGTGACCAATTAATAAGAAATATGGGACACAAAGGAACATGATAAAGGACAGGCTAGGCAAAATCCAGACTGTGAGAAACTCAAGGACAAATGACCAGGTTTATTTGACAGCAGAGATAGACAAGGAAAAGAAGGATGGAGGGAGAACCAACAAAGAGCAACTTAAGAAGCACATTATGGATGTTGTTTCACTCTTTGAACAAACTGTCAAAATCATTTGTGATCATCAGAAAATTTGAGCATTAAATGCATTTTTGATAATAAAAATTATACAGTTGTATGAGTGAAGATGACATTGTGGTTATTTTTAAATGTTCTTATCTTTTGGTCATAGTCACTGAAATTTTTTTTTTACAGGAAGTGAGATGATATCTGAAATTTGTTGGGGGGAATGCGTGAGGAAATAGATTAAACAAAATTGGACAGAAGTAGACAATTGTAGATATTGGTTGATGGGTACATGGGCAAGTTCATTATTCCACTCTCCCCACATTTCTGTTTGAAATCTCCCACAAGAAGTTTAAAAAGATGAAGTTTTCAGGCTGAGATTGTGGCTCAGTGGTAGAGCACTTACGTAGCATGTGTGAGGCACTGGGTTAGAGTCTCAGCACCACATATAAATAAATGAATAAAATAAAGGTCCATCAATGTCTAAAAAAAATATTTTAAAAATAGATGACGTTTTCAGAAATATTAGGGTGGTCTGATTTTTTTTTTGCTTGTCTACAATTTATTGGTAATAAGCAAATACATTTTATCATAGACTGTTTCTTCTCTCTCGTAACTTTAAGGAGTATCATTTAAAACACAAATCATACTAGTCTATTAATTTGTAATTACAGACTTTTTCACTTTTAAGTACATTCTTATATAAACACTACTTGTCATATCTTGTTGGGGACCGCAAATCAAGTCAAGATGGCGCCTGGCAGTTTGCCAGGAGGAGTGGTTTGTGAGGCAACGCCACCGAGCCATTAAGATGGTGGGAATTCCTTTTTGGCTGACTGCTGTATCTAGATGATGCTAATTGAGTTAAGCTGTGTGTAATCAGTTAGGTATATATACCTCTGCTGTTCCCCAATAAAGCGGCTCTCGCTACCTTGAGTGCCCGCTCAGTGCCTCCCCCACCCCCCGCAATAAAGCAGTTCCCTTCAATCTTCAAGTTGCTTGTCACCTCCCGGTTATTTTGCCCAGCCTGACTGCGGCATCATCTAAATCCCTATGGTGTTCTATAAAGCACTGGGCACAATAGCTATAAACCAACTACCTAAGAGATGCCAGTACTCAACAGCACTACACCATCTGACCAATAACTTAAGTTTTTGACACATAAGGTTATAAAAAAAAATTTATTAAGTACAGTTTTATATAGAAATCAAATTTACAAATGTGATTGGATCTTTAAGATACATAATTTATTCTTAAAATACATAACATATATTAGAAACTCAGTCTCCAAAATACTCAATAAAGATGTTTGGATGACACTTATAGAATTGACCTAACAATTTCTTCTTTTCTTTGGCAGACAGTTTTGAATCTTCATCAATAGTTTTTAGTAAATTCAACAGCTCATCTTTGGTTGTCTTCTGTGTACTGCTGGAATAGTCACTTTGATCAATTCTCTGGCAATAAATATACCCTTAAGTTTAAAAAAAAAAAAAAGTTCAGTTAATGACTCTATTCCTCAGATTTAACTGGAAAAGTCAATATTTTTATATTTATGCGATTCTTCCCCATTTTGTGAAATGCACTGAAGAGGATAAATACTGTCGACTGACTCTGGGCAAGTTGCTTTTTGACATTGGAGGCTCTCATACTCTGAGTGTTTAGAATTTAGCTGAAATGAACTACTTACAGCAAAATACTTTCAAATAAATACCAAGAATTTGTCTCCAGAAGACTGTAAAAATAATATCTCTTGGATTACCTGCATCTTTATTTGGATCTCTTCCTTTCTGTATGGCCATAAGTTTAACACTAACAATTTTATGTAGAGTTCCAGGAATCTTAAAAAGAAGGAACAACAAGATATTATTAAAATGTAGTTTAAGCTATGCATAAGTAATCCATTACAAATAAGCTAAGTTTCATTACTATCAGAGTTTTACCTTAAAAACATCTTTTTGGTGATCCATTAAAAAGAGTACCAGAAGATCAGTTTTGCCTTTGGACAAATTTTTATTGTCAACAATAGCCTTTGAGAATATCCTTTTCACAACCATTCGATTGTCACTCTATAAAAATAAAACACAGCCTATAATTACATATTTAAAAAATTAATACTAAGGAAGTATTATCTAATAATAGCTATTATCCACTTCAGCATACTTGATGCTGAGGATGGAATAATCAGACAGATGGGTCTCATAAATATTAAGGATATGGAATACAGTTAACATTTAGACAAAAGACTTACTTCTTTCTGTAATTTAAATTCGGAAGGATGTGCTGCAACAGCCATGAAATACAGTAGCCTTCTAAATTCTTCTCTATTTTGGGAATCCAAAAGCTTCAGAAAGAGCTGAGTCGCTTCCAATGCTATTTCAGTCTTCCCATTTACTTTACAAAAATGAAAAGAAAACTGCTTTTAACTGACTAAATATGACTATATTAAAGGACCAAAACTCAAGTTATAGTGTAAGCTAAATAGAGCACTTATTCCAAATTATTTATGAAAGCAAAAACAAGACTGGGAATTATAAGGAATGAACAATACCATAAAGGCAGCCTTTCCTCAAATTGACAACTAATACCTTAAATCCTTGTCATATAATCTAGGGCATTAAATCTAACTCCTGATTTTCTAGAACAGCTTGTTTTTCTTTATTATATGTATGCTACTGATATATCCAACGCTACCATCTGAGAAAAATAGAAGGGATTCTCTGAAATCCCCAATTTTTTTTAAAGTTGTTGATGGACCTTTATTTTATTTTACTTATTTATTTATATGCCATGCTAAGAATCAAACATAGTGCCTCACACATGCTAGGCAAGTGCTCTATCACTGAGCCACAACCCTAGCCTCCCAATTTATTTTCAACAAGACATGGAATAAGATGGCTTACTGATAGAAAGCAGAGCAGTTGCCACTTTGAACATACTGAGGGGTGGGAGTGGTGATGAAGGTGCTGATAATTCTTCCAAAGTGAATGCTGTTTTGTACCTAAGCTTCCAGCAAAAGTAATATTCTCCCGTGGCAACCAGAAATTTCTGTATAACTTTAGAGCTTGTTAAAGCCTCTATCCAAATGAGTTAGTTTTAGAACAAACATATTTTTCACGCATTATTACAGATCCATTCCTAGTTTGAAGTATTTAGGAACTAATTTTGAGGATGATTCAATTTTTCCTATTTCCTCCAGAAGATAAAGCCTAGAATCCAGGATGATCTTACTTACCTAGGAGTTCTGCAATTCCATTATGGACATCAGATAAGTGATTTAATAGTGGTTCTCTACTACTGTAAAATTTGCCAATGGCATCAAACAGAAGTTCTTTAACTGCGTCTGTTCTGTCTGGTTGCTCAGGAAAGTTTCTGCTTATGTCTACCACCATCTGGTCTGGCAGGTATTCCAAGCAGTCAATCGCAGCAGAGAGCCACTCATCTTCCCTTGGGGGAGAAGGGAATACTTTAAACAGCAAAGAATAACAAATACACACAGTACCTAATTTACTAGCCATTTCAAGCACTGCAACCAGGATATATTTCTACACTCTTAAGAATTGTGTTAAATTATCTTTATATGTGGCTAAATTGTATAACACAGATTTTTATTTAAAAGTTAGCTTAGTGTGTCTTCCTCTCCCATCCCCAAAATGAACTATTACATCAAAATTCAAACTCTACTTTTTACATCTCCAGTGTAGACTCAGGAATTCCAAGTTACTTGCTCAGACCCCTGGTAGAACTAGATCTCGGACCTGACTCCTAAAGCAGTATTTTTGCAATACAACCTAGTTCATTACTGAGCTATATATGATCTATCTTCTCTCACTTTGGCTAGGATAAAATAAAGGAAGATAAAGTTTGAAAATAACTATCAATTACATGTCTAATAATACCAGCTGGGTAACTTCAGAAAAAGAAAATTACATTTCATGGACTAAAATGACTAATACTTGATATTCTATTTGTTAATATATACAGTTAAAAAAAATCACATTCTCTATTGCCATAGACTGAAAACAACTAATTCTGCCATGACCCAGGTAAATTATACCAGGTCACTTCATCTCTCTGGGTATCATCAAGCTTATAAAATGTAGCTAGATGATCTTTAAGGTTGCTTTAGCACAAATTCTGATTCTCTACATAAAAATTAAGGTAATTATAAAGTGTTTTCAGGTTACTTTAGGTTGAAGAAAAACAATTTAAACTGCTGTAGAATAAGCTTCTATTATATAGGCAAAGTTTAATAACTAATATGTTGGGATTAACTTTTTCACCTACGGTTTTAAGCTACCTTTTGAAACTCAACTAATTATATTAATAGTTTACTGGAATATACAACTAAGGAAGTTCTAAAAATATAAATTGTATTCCTTTCAAACATTTCCATCTTCTTAACTGCACTGCAAAAATATCTGCTAAGGCAAAATAATTAAAAATAAAATAACCTTAGCAAGGCATAGTGGCCCACCCTGTAATCATAGTGACTCAGAAAGCTAGGACAGAAGATCACCAGCCTGGGAAATGTAGCAAGATCTTGTCTCAAAAATTTAAAAAAGGACTGAGGGAATATCTCAGTGGTAAGTTGCCCCAGGGTTCAGTCCCCAGCTAAAAGCAGAATTTATTTTCAAAGTAATAAAGAATATAGACCTTTTCCTTAAAGGAAAAAAACTTAATTCCTTCAGCACCTGAAGTTAAGCCTTTGAGCCCTAAGATTTATATTCAGAATTGTAGCTAAATGTGAGAATTACTTTCATTTTATATTTTAATATGGAACACTTCACGAATTTGCGTGTCATCCTTGCGCAGGGACCATGCTAATCTTCTCTATATTGTTCCAATTTTAGTGTATGTGCTGCTGAAGCGAGCACTTTCATTTTATATATATAATAATATATATATTATATATATTATGTATAATAATATATATATTTTTATATATACATACATATATATATATAAATTTTTTTTTTTTTTTTTTTTT
>NW_026000174.1:43768175-43775407 GCF_001458135.2 Marmota marmota marmota | reverse complement strand
TTGTACATGGACACAATACTTTTATTTATTTATCTTTATGTGATGCTGAGGATCAAACCCAGTGCCTCACACATGTTAAGCAAGCACTCTACCACTAAGTTACACCGCAGCCCCAGCAACTTTGGGTTTAATCCCCAGTACCACCAGAAAAAACCAAAAAAAAAAAAAAAAAAAAAAGTTAAGTTTATTCAGCATTCTTATGTTCACAAAACCTATTCTGGGTATAGGCCTATAATTCTAATGACTCAGAAGGCTGAGGCAGGATGATCACGAGTTCAAGGCCAGCTTCAGCAACTTGGTAAGCCCCTGCCTCAAAACAAAAAAATGAAAAAGACCAAGGATATAGATCAGTGGTAGAGTACTTTTGGGTTCAACCTCCAGTACAAAAAGCAAACCAAAAAACCCTATCTTGAGATTTATCATAGCTTTTATTTATTTCAGATAGTATGAACATTCCTTTGTTTACCACAGAATTATTAATATGCTTTGTTTGTTGTCCCATATCCCTCTAGGGGTGTTATATACTATATGTATTTTTAAAAGTCCTAAAATTGCTGGGCGCGAAGGCACACACCTGTAATCCCAGTGGTTTGAGAGGCTGAGACAGTTGGATGGTGAGGTCAAAGCCAACCTCAGCAACAGTGAGGTGCTAAGCAACTCAGTGAGACCTTGTCTCTAAATAAAATACAAAATAGGGCTGGGGATGTGGTTCAGTGGTCTAGTGCCCCAAGTTCAATCCCCAGTAACCCCCCCAAAAAAAAAATTTAAAAAAATTCCTAAAATCTCCGAAGTTCCTAAACATGTCTGACCCAGTGGTCTCAAAAAAAGCATATGGACTGCATCCAAAAAGTGGGGCCCCACCTCATATTTCCTTTTTGTATACAGAGGTAAACGATATAATGTTTTAGATACAGAGGCAAAAAAAATATCTGAAAGTCAACTTTCAAACTCTGACTTTAGGTCAGATCTGAATCATGAGAGCTTCAAATTACACTGAAACCTCTGCAGTTTAGCTGAGAATACAAGGGAAAGGTAAAACTGTTGTACTTCATAACTAAGTTCATTATGTATTCAGCCACTGGGTTCTACAATTCTGATCTTCCCAGTCTCTTTAAATGAACCTCTCTTTACCCCCATGCTGTTTAGCTCAACACCCCCCTCAATTTTGTAGACTATAATACTGTAATAAATTCCTAACTAGCTATATCCCTAGTAGACTGCCATGTAACTACCAGGAACACCTTTCCTTATTTTATTCTTTTTTTTTTGCTTGGTGCTGGGAATAACTCAGGATCTTGCTCATGCTAAGCAAGTGTTCTACCAATGAACTACATCCCCAGCCTTCCTAAAATATAAACTCATCGTGCTAAAAATCTTTCTGTGGCCTCCCCAACACCTGTATGATCACATCCAAATTCCTTAATATGCCAGACACAGTGGCACATCCTTGAAGTAGGAGAATCACTTGAGCCCAGGAGCTGGAGACCAGCCTGGGCAATACTGCAAGTGAGACCCTGTCTCCAGAACAAACAAACAGGGGCTGGGGTTGTAGCTCACTGGTAGAGTGCTTGCCTAGCATGGAAAAGGCATTGGGTTTAATCCTCAGCACCACATAAAAATAAATAAAGATATTGTGTCCATCTACAATCACCAAAAAAAAAAAGAACAAATTCCTCAATAGTCACAAGAGGCCTTGGCACTCTCACACATGTCCTTTCACTCTCACCTCTTCCACTTTCTGGATTCTAGTGATATCTACAGCCTGGGTGTCTCCCTGCCTGCCTTCTCCTTCTGTTCTCAAGACTTTTTTTTCCCTTTAACTTTATTTTTATTTATTTATTTTTATGTGGTGGGGGTATCAAACCCAGTGCGCCTCATGCATGCTAGGCAAGTGCTCTACCACTGAGCCACAACTCAAGCTCTTTCTCAGACCATCTTTATTTTTCTTCTGTGTGGTGCCACTGATAGAACACAGGGCCTTACATTTGCTAGGCAAGCACTTTACCACTGAGTTGCATCTCCAATCCTCAGGCCACTTTCTAAATAAAATTTTTAACTCTTTTTTTTTTTTTTCACTACCTATAACTTGAGAAAAATCAAAGTCTGTTCATTGGTATCTCTTAAATATTTTATATTTAGCAGAAACAAAGTTAATAAAATTTCACTGTACTTTATCAAATACATCTTCAGATCCATACTTAGCCAAGTTATTAAGAAAGTAATATATAGTCAGTCACTCTCTCATAAAAAAGTAGACAAAATCCTGCCAACATTCCCATGATAATCTATCATCATTATATACCAACCTGGAAGGTGAATATACTTTGTTCTCTTTGCCCATCTGACTGTCTTGGTTATGTATTGTTGTGAATCTATAAAGGCTGCAACTACTGTCTTCAAATGTAGGTTTTTTGTCTTTTCCAAAAACCTTGGTTGGAACTGCTTCAAATACTTTATAGTCCATAAGTGCCTGACACACTCTCACCACTTTGGCCCGAGGAATATCTACATCACCAAAGTACTTATTCTGAATTAGATGAGAATAAATGACATCTACGGCTTCTGAACCCACAAAGCAGTCATTGTGTCTTTTTAAATGATGCCTTCGTTTTTTTACTTCCACTTGTGTCTGAAGAGTATTTATAATGCTGCTCCATACGTATGTGGCTCCAAATGGCTTCTGGGCCACACTGAAACCTGGGGGGGTGGGGGGGGATGATCACAAAAAAAAAAAAGCTGAGAATTAGTACTTTGTTCATTTGCAATAAGGTCTGAATGATCCTTAAGCAAAAAGTGACAATGTCCAAAGTTACTAATAAGGAGAAATTATTAGGGCATCTTATTGCTGAAATATTGTCATTGATGACAATTCGTTAAAAAAATTTAGTACCTACTATATACTGAATGTTGTTCTCTGTGCTAGCATGTGACAGTGAACAAAATAAAGTCCCTGTTCTTGTGGACTTAGACTTTGTGGGAAGATACAGATGATATATCATAAGTATTTGATCAGCACCAAAAAGAAAAAGGCAGGTTAAGAAGAGAATGCTATTTTATTGAATTTATTTTTTTGTGGTGCTGAGGATTGAACCCAGGGCCTCATGTATGCAAGGCAAACACTCTACCACTGAGACACATCCCCAAGCCTGAGAATGATACTTTAAATGAGATGTCAGGAAAGACCTCTGGCCCAGCACAGTGGTGTACTTTTGTAATGCCAGCTGCTCAGGAGGCTGAGACAGAAGGATCACGAGTTCAAGACCATCCTCAGCAATTTAGTGAGATACCCCCACCCCCCAAACAACTCAGTGAGACCCTGTCTCAAAATAAATAACAAAAAAGGGCTGGGGATGTGGCTCAGTGGTACAAACCCCCTGAGTTAAATCCCCTGTGCAAAAAAAAGAAAGAAAGAAAGACCTTTGGTAAGCTTATGTTTGAGTAGGAAGCAAGCTGTGCAGACATCTGGGGGAAGAATAGACAAAAAAGAAAGAACTAAGGCCCTGAGGACGTGTATTCTGCTAGGACAGAAAGAGGTCTACGGGACCAGCCTGGCATGTGGAGGGAGTGGACAGCAGGAATTGAGATTAAGGAGGGAGTGGAGAAGGATGTGAGATGGGGAAGGAGAAGACCAAGTAGAGCCGGGGCAGTTACCACTTATGCACAAGGAACTTCACTATGTGCCTCAGGTAAGTTATCTGATCTCCAGTAACAACCTGAGGTGGCAGATATCATCTCTGTGTGAGAGACTGAAAACATATTCAGAGAAGGTACCTGCAACTTCCAGACATTACTGAAAGAGGTAGTGCTGGAATCGACTCATGGTCTATGACTCTGAAGGATTTTTCAATCAAATACACAGGTTGCAGGAATAAACTAGTTTTTTAAAGCTTCCTATTGCGCAGACTTATGACTTAAATATGTAATAAGCAGGGTAAAAAATAATATAAAAAACAAACAACTACAACAAAAAAGATTTATTCCTGCCCAATAGGAGCTTACATCCTACTGCAAAGACAGGATGAGCACAGAAATAAGGCAAGATTTTAGTCAAACACAAAGGAAAGAAAACAAGCTTCCAAAAGGCTTGTTTCCAAGCTTCCTATTTTTCTTCATCTTCATAAACAGATTATTTGGTAAAACTGCAAAGAAGAAAAGAAAACAAAGTGGGGGTAGGAAGGATAATAGAATGAATCAGACATTATTACCCTGTGTACATATATAATTATACGACCAATGGGATTGTATATCATGTGTAACCATATAACTATATGACCAATGGGATTGTATATCATGTGTAACCAGAAGAATGAGAAATTATACTCCATTATGTATGATGTATCAAAGTGAATTCTACTGTCAAAAACAAATTTTAAAAAAGAAAGAAAACAGTGAAATACTGGGGAGTGATACTGGCACAACCATATTGTTGTGTGCATGTACAAATATATGACAACAAATCCCACCATTACATACAATTCTAATGCACCAATAAAAATATGGAAATATGTGAAAAAAAAGGAAACAAAATAGGCTTTGGGTTTCAGTAAGCTGATGGAACCGAGCCTGGCTAATCATGCCCTTGCTAGCTGCCCACTCCTTACCCTCCCTCCTCCTCTTCACAGAGAAGGCCCTATTTGTTACTCTTCTCAATGATGCTCGGAAAATTCACTGATTCTAATTTAAGCTCCCATTTTTGTTAAGCATACTACTTCCTTTATTTTTAGGATATCTTGACAAAGTAGTAGTAAAGTTTAGACTATTTGAATAGTCTAAAAAGGAAAACAATATATCAGTACAATAGTAAAGAATAAGGAGACCTATAATTAACTGCTACTTGAAATCATCTTCCTGTTTTTGTTTAATGAAATAGATGTGTACGGTGAATAAACAAAAGTTCCTAAAGGGCTTTAACACTCTTTAGACTTTTTGGGGTTTTTTTTGGGGGGGGGGGGGGGATACTAGGGATTGAACCAGGACCTAGCACATGCTAAGTACCTGCTTTACCACTGAGCTATGCTTTCAGTTCCTAAAGTTTTTTTTTTTTTTTTTTGAGAAGGGGTACCCGGGATTGAACTCTGGGGCACTTGACCACTGAGCCACATCCCCAGCCCTATTTTGTATTTTATTTAGAGACAGGGTCTCACTGAGTTGTTGAGGGCCTTGCTAAATTGCTGAGGCTGGCTGTGAACTTGGGTTCCTCCTGTCTCAGCCTCCCAAGCCTCTAGGCTTACAGACGTGCACCACCATGCCTAGGTAAAACCACCCATTTTTTAAAATATTTTTTTAGTTATAGATGGACACAATACCTTTATTTTATTTTTATGTGAACCTGAGGATCGAACCCAGTGCCTTCCATGTAGGAGGCGAGCACTCTACCACTGAGCTACAACCCCAGCCCTAAAACCACCAATTTTATGTGAGCCATTTGGAATTAATTTCTTGTGTAACAATAAACAAAGAATGTGCTGAGTGATTATACTATATTTATTGATCGCATAAATTTGTAGCTACCAGCAATTAAAACGTAACATTTTTACTATGAAAATTAATAACAAAATGACTGTTTATTTCAATACCAAAAGTAGATGGGCAATTTACCACCTATTATTTATTATATATTATTATATTTATTTAAAATAATCAGCAATATTATTTTAATTATCTTTTAAAATTGAAGTTAATTCCTCAATCAGCATCAAAGAATGAAGTAATTATTTCCAGTCTTCCAAATATCATGTGAGCAGTTTCAAGAACTGAACTGTTTGCTGGGTAGGGTATTGCATGCCTGTAATCCCAGCAATTCTGGAGGCTGAGGCAGGAGGATCACAAGTTCAAACCCAGCATCAGCAACTAAGTGAGACCCTAAGCAATTTATTGAGACTATCTCTAAATAAAATATTAAAAAGGGCTAGGGATATGGCTCAGTGGTTAAGCACCCCTGGCTTCAATCCCTGATAGCAAACAAACAAACAAAAAACAAAACCTGAATTGTGGAAAATAACTAGATATATCAAGCTAGAACTATATTTATTACTGTATTTAGTCCTGCTTTATTCAGCTAGGTGCAGTGGCGCACACCTGTAATCCCTGTGGCTCACGAGGCTAAGGCAGGAGGATCGAAAGAATCAAGCATATGATGGAACATCAAGTCCAAGTCATTCTTTGTGTGTGTGTGCACACACACTTGCACCCGAAACTGAACCCAGGGGTACTTAACCACTGAAGAACATCCCCAGCCCTTTTTATTTTTATTTTTTTAATTTTGAGACAGGGTTTTGCTAAATTGCTTAGGGACTTGCTGAGGCTGGCTTTGAACTTTCGATCCTCCTGCCTCAGCCTCCTGAGCCACAGGGATTACAGGTGTGCACCACTGCACCTAGCTCAAGTCCAAGTCATTCTTGGTATCCAAAACTCAGAAGCAGCTGTACTGCCTCTAATGATGATAACTAAACAAAAAGTATTAACAGCTAATACTCTAAATTTTCTAAAATACCAGATGTTATAACAGATTTAAATGAATTTAGTGTTCGTACTTTAGTCTTTTCTCAAATCTTCATGGTATCATTATCAACATTTGAGTACGCAGAATATGACAGATGTGTCTTCTCTCATTTAATCTGGAAATATTTCTCTGTGAAATAGTTATTAACAATTCTATTTTGAGGAAATTAAGGTTCAGTGAGTTAAATAAACTTGCCTTTAGATATACAGCTAACAAATACATTAGCTTTTTCCTAGTGTTTAAATATTATATATAAAAAAATAAGGCACTTGGGAGCTGGGGTTATGGCTCAGTGGTAGAGCACTTCCCTAGCATGTGTGAGGCACTGGGTTCTATTCTCAGCACCACATATAAATAAATTAATAAATAAAAGGTCCACTGACAACTAAAAAGATATTTAAAAAAAGAAAAAAGACACTAGATAAACAGACTTGGAAGTATTCTTTCCTTGACAGTAGGATTAAGTAAAACAATTTTAAGATAACCAAAGAGTAAATTGGACATGGTGGCTCATGCCTAGAATATCAGTGACTAGAGGCTGAGGCAGGAGGATTGCAAATTCAAGGTCAGCCTTGGCAGTTTAGCAAGATTCAGTCTCAAAATAAAAAATAAAAAGGGCTAGAGATGTAGGTCAGTGGTAGAGCACTTTCTTGGTTTGCATGTGTGAGGTCCTAAATTTAATCCTTGGCATCACCAAAAAAAAAAAAAAAAAAAAAAAAAAAAAAAAACC
>NW_026000174.1:43745038-43767246 GCF_001458135.2 Marmota marmota marmota | reverse complement strand
AAAAAAAAAAAAAAAAAAAAGAAAGAAAGAAAACCAAAAAGATTAGAAGAAACAAAACAACTCTAGGATCTGAATCCTTAACCAAGGTATGTAAAAACAGCCACAACTCCTAAAATAAGGTAACATATCAAACATTCCAGAATAAATACTATCTCCAGTACATAAGGGTAAGACAGGAAGACAGACAAGATTCCAAGTTGGAACTATGAGACTCCCTTTTAGGTACCAGTGAAACAGACTTCTAGGCTAATGATTTTTTAAAAAGAGATAGGTCTTACTATGTTGCCCAGCTGGTCCTGAATTCCAGGGTTCAAGCTATTCTCCCACTTCTTCCTCTCCAATAGCTGTGTACCACTGTGGAGAGCCATCCTCACATGTGACTGGGCGACTCCCGGTTTGGGTCTGAGGCTTCTGGCTGAGTCGGAACTTTCCCGGCCCTCTCCTGATGAGAGAACCCGTCCCTGTGGGGGTGTGACTGACCACTGACCCCGGGGGCCCAATCACTGACCCTGACCTTGGAGTGCGGCCCCCCTCAACCTTCATTGGATGGAATTATCCCCTGAATTTCTTGTTCCCCAATAAAAGGCTACTCCCTGGCGTGCTGCTCGCTCTCTCTCCTGCTAGCCCTGAGTAATCCTTGCTGCCCTACAGGTGGGAGGTTCGAGGTTGGAGCCAGAGAGGGGAGCCGTCTGGGACCTGGTCATAGAAAAAGGTAACTGAGTCTGTGTGTTTTATTTCGATCTCTGCTAGCTAACTTTTATGCCAAGAACCTCATTAATGAAACCAATGCGCAGGCCGCATGGTGGATAGCACCATACCTGGCTGGGCTAGTGATAATATTAAAGATGAAACACACAGTCTTAACATCTGAGCTATACAAATCCTAAAAGATAAGGCAAAGTCACTTATTTGAGATTAATAAAACAACTGAAGGGGGTTGAGAGGGAGGAAAATACAGCCTCAATGACATGAAAAAGGGTAGTATTTACAGGGAATTAAGAGGTAAAGAATAAATTCCCCCTTATAAGTTTGTGGCTTAAATGTGGGAAATCAGGAAGTTCTTTGGGTTGGATAACACTATATAAAAGATTAAAGAACAGGTTAGAGCAGAAGAGTGGGTACCTGTGAGCCACATGCTCCCAGAGTCCTCAGGCATGATACAATTCAGCCCTTTCAGGTCCCCTTTGTGCTCATTGACTATTAATTCCCAACCTTTGCATCTGGAATATTTCCCCTCAAGCATCACCACCCACAGACCCAAACTAGCTCATGTTCATACATGTTCATAACATACCCTGGACTTGACAAGTAAATGTGCCAAAACCCACAACAGGATAACCTGTTTGTTTTTTTTTGTTTTGTTTTTTTTTAATGCTGACTTCACAAGTTGGATATAGATCCCCCACATGCGGGTCTAATATGTACTTATCATCATCTAAGAGCTGAAATGAATATTAGTGTAGCACCCCACAGTCTAGGAAAATGACTTACTGTGATTTCTAAACAGGATTCAAGAGATCAGAAATATAGAATGAATGTTTTGTTAAGTCTAGCAATCAGGATCTAAGCTTCAGCTTGTCCACAAACCTCACTTGCATATGAGGTGGATAACTCATTAAAATTCATCACTATCTACATCTTGAGGTTTTCTTATGAATAGATGGTCAAGCATTTTTTTTTTTCGGCGATACTGGGGATTGAGCTCAGGGACACTGTGAGCTACATCCCCAGCCCCAAGCATTTTCTAAAAGTATCATGACAAGTGGAATCTAAGGGTCTAGAAACCAGCTTCATAATCCTGGGTAAGAAATTTAATGTCTATAAATTGGTTTCTTCATCTACTGACATAACAATTGAACCCTGTGTTCAAGATTGGTTTCAGGTCTACACTACTTGGATTTATAAAAATTTAAAGACTGAAGTTGTAACTTGTGCATTTAGATACAGACTGGGGATACCAGATAGACTATGACAAACCAAGCTTGGCAAGGTGGCACATGCCTGTAATCCCAGGGGCTTGGGAGGCTGAGGCAGGAGGATCATGAGTTCAAAGTGAGCCTCAGCAATTTATTGAGGCCCTAAGCAACTCAGTGAGACCCTGTCTCTAAATAAAATACAAAATAGGGCTGGGGATGTGGCTCAATGATTGAGTGCCCCCGAGTTCAATCCCCAGCACCCTCCCCAATAGAAAAAAGACAGACCAATAGGTAAGAAATGAAACATGGGGACAAATTCCACCTTACTACACACAAAACTCAGAAAGTGGTCTAATAAAATACTCAGATTATTTTTAAACTAGATTTCTAGCATAAAATATGCTCTTAAACACTAGATCAAATCTAGACTTGTTAATCATTTACTTGCTTTTTCAGCAGTTTCATCTTTATCTGCTTGAAAAAACAAGACCTGTCCTTCACACAAACGTGGACGCTATCCAAAAAAGTTTACCAACAATAAAGAAAGTTAAATTTCCCAGATAATATTGAACCCTGATATGTATGTGAAATACTAATTATCTTCACTTCTAGAATGCACACTAAATAGTCAAGTTATTACTTTTAATCCCTTTAAACTCAAGTTATAAAGCAGATATGTCAAGAAATTACACTCACTCAAAAGTTACAAAGAAGCCAGGCATGGTGGATGCAAGTTCAAAGTCAGCCTCAGCAACTTAGTGAGGCCCTAAGCAACTTAGTGAGACCTTGTCCCAAAATAAAAAATAAAAAGGCCTGGGGATATGGCTCAGCAGTTAAGCACCCTGTGTTCAATCCCCAGTACTTAAAAAAAAAAAAAAGTTAGGAGGAGATAATCCACATCAACCATCCATGATCCATGCAGTCAACAGCGCTAGTCTTACTGTGAAAACCTACTTTAGGGTAAACAATTCTATAATTTCTTCCAATGGTGAGATTATATTAAATCCTCAGATGATCAATGCATAAGTATAACTGGGTTCCAGTGTAAGGTAACCATGCACACAATTTCCAAAATATACTACCTCTAAATGAGCATATAACAATCTAGTTTATATTCTTAGGCTTTAGACTGAATTAAAAAAATTCTGATAACTCATCCTTTTTCCATAAAACTTTAATAAACAGTGAGTTAGAGCCCTATTTCTTTCAATTTTCCTTATAATTTATAGATATTTTGCTTTACAGAGGCCAAGGACCACAACATAAAACAACTGGTCAATGAATATTTATTAGTTGTAGATTATTGTTAACTACCAAAAACATTTATTTGAAGGGGAGTGCTGGGGATCAAACCCAGGTTCTTGTGTATGCTAGCCAAACGTTCTGCCATTGAGCTAAATCCCGAACCCCCTAAGGAAAAAAAAAAAGGTAGAGTTCCTCCCCTTCTTTTTATAAAAGCTTTTTTTGTGCGTGTGGTACAGGGGATTGAACCCAAGGGTACTTAACCACTAAGCCACATCTCCAGCCCTTTTTATTTTAGGACAGGATCTCAGTAAGTTGCTCAGGGCCTATTTCTAAGGCGGGCTTTGAACTCGAGATCCTCCTGCCTCAGCCTCCAGAGCCACTGAGATTACAGGCCCGTGCCACTGTGCCCAGTTTATAAAAGTATTTTTAAAGAAGCGCTATGAGGGCTGGGGATGTGGCTCAAGCGGTGGCGCGCTCGCCTGGCATGCGTGCGGCCCGGGTTTGATCCTCAGCACCACATACAAGCAAAGATGCTGTGCCCGCCGATAACTAAAAAATAAATATTAAAAAATTCTCTTTAAAAAAAAAAAAAAAAAAAAAAAGCGCTATGAAGTGGTTCTCAATGGATCATTTAACCCTCCCAGGGCATGTCTAGAGACATTTCTAATTATCACAATGGGGCAGATAGTGTTATTGGCATTTAATGAACAGAGGCCAGGGATGCTACTAAATATGCTACAATGCACAGGACAGTTCCCACAACGAAGAGTATGTCAATAGTGCCCAGATTATGAATGCCTGGGTTGACCCAATATTGTTCAGATGTAAACAACTGTGCTAACACAGCAGGCACAGTGCTGGGTGCTAAGAATATAAAGAGTAAGATCGGCATGGACTTTGGAGTCCCAGAGACCTGTGTTCCACTCTTTGGTCCATCATTTACTAATAATATGAACTTGGGCAAACTGCCTAACTCTTATGTTGCTTTTTCAAGAAGAGATCACTCTGCTTCTCTAAGTTACTGTGAGGGTTATGAGATAAGATATCTTAATGTGGCTAACAGTGTTCGGCAATGAACAGATGTTTCATTAAAAAAGGAGACACATGCCTAAAATCCCCAGCTACTCGGGAGGCTGAGGCAGGAGGACTGAAAATTCAAAGCCAGCCCTGCCTGGATATGTAGCCAGACTCTGCCTCAAACTAAAAAAGGAGGCTGGGGATATAGCTCAGTAGGAAGAGCAACCCTGGGTACAAATGCCAGAAACACACCCACAGAAAATGTTGAGGGGCAGTCTGGAAGAGCCTAAGAAAGTATGACAACTCAATGCAATGTAATATCCTGGATGGGATCCTGAAAGAGAAAAAGGGCACTGGGAAAAACTAAGAAAATCTGAGTAAAGTATGGACCTTTTAGTTCATAACCATGTATTAATATTGGTTCATTAAAGTGCCAGATGGACCATATTCATGTAAGATAACAGAAGAAACTAAGTATAGGGTATGTGGGAACTCTATGTACTTTTTTTTTTTTTTTAGTTGTAGATGGACACAATATGTTTATTTTATTTATTCATGTTTGCGTGGTGCTAGGGATCAAACCCAGTACCTCACACATTCTAGGCAAGCACTCTATCACTGTGCCACAACCCCAGCCCTCTTTGCACTAACTATGATTTTTTGTAAGTCTATTATAAAGTTTTATATTTATTAAAAAAAAAAGAAAGAAAGAAAGAAAGGAGGTACTCTTCTTCCTCTTCCTTTCTCTGAACTCAGGATACAGTCCCCCCTTCCCCAAGGAACTTAATTTTTACCTTCTTCCACCTGGGTAATGATGTTAAGCTCTGGAAGGAATTCAAATAAATTTATTAATCCTAAACCATTCTGAACTTAAGAAAATTTTATTTTTTAAGATGAGTTTTATATTATAGTTCTATGAAGGTGAGGAAAACAAATTTACATTTTTTTTTTTTAATTTACATTGCATCTAAAAACCTTATTTTATGCTTAGGACAAATCATTGCTTATCACTAAGAAAAATATGGCTCAGAGTACAGTGTCTTATACTAACTATTTGGATTTTTTAATTTATTTTAATTAGTTACACATGAAAGTACAATTATCTTGACATATCATACATTCGAATCAGATGGATAGAATTTGTCATTTTTCTGAATGTACAGGTTGCAGAATCACATTGGTCATGCAGTCACGTATAAGTGATGGGAGGGGAGAGGAAGGGGGAAAAAGAAGGACAGCAGAAAATTGTATTTAAGAAGCATTTTTTTTGATGGCGGGTGCAGTGGTGCATGCCAGTAATCCCAGTGGCTCAGAAGGTAAGAGAATCATGAGTTCAAAGTCAGCCTCAGCAAAAGCAAGGCACTAAGCAAGGCTTAGTCTCTAAAACAAAATACAAAATAGGGATGTGGCTCAGTGGTTGAGTGTCCCCGAGTTCAATCCCCAGAACCAAAAATAAAAAGAACCATTTTTTTCAGGAGTTTAAAACAATACAGAATTTGAAAAAACAAAGGAAAGAACTACATTTATTGGGCAATAACCCAAACTTCATGAAAACAGACAAATGTAAGCAGAATTGTATCTGAGCGTGTTAAAACTGGTATCTATGATTGGAGAAAAAAAAAAAAACAACTTCCTATACTACTGATATTAGGATTGCAACACTTTTACTGGATATTTGTTTTGGTAGTTCAAAATTTATCTTTCTCCTATTTGTTATTAGAGATGTGATGAAGCTGCCTCTGAAAAGAGGCAAGCACTCTATCACTTTACTTGCAGACAGGTAAAATATGCAAAATAAACCTTTGCTAACAAAAGCAATTTTAAGATATGCTAAGCAATGGCCCCTATTTAATTCACACAGATTAATGGGAGCATATGGGAAGTACTTTGAGCTCCCTGGAAAGTGATACCAGGCAAATTCAAAGAATTAGGTTACATCATAAAGGGATAACAAGATAACATTCCACTTTCCTGTATGTGTATATTAGAAGACAAGGATCTTTGAAATACTGGCTGAAGGTTAGCATATAAACCTAATTTCTTCTACAAAAATCAAGTCCTCGGTTATTATAGCCCTCAAGGTATTAAAGAGTTACTAATCTGTGGAGAAGGAAAAGTACAAAGCTGCTTGCCAGAGCACACAGGGAATGGCAAAGACCCAAGAATCCTTAGCTCCTTGCTCACTAGGACTGAGGAAAGGCAACTAACTCAAGGGTGGAAGAGGGATTAACAAATGCTAACAAGTAGAAATTCCAGGTGCAGCTAGCAAAACAAATGAGAACAAGCAGTGAGCCCATAACTGCCCACTGCACCTGGTGTAGAAGACAGTGGTCTTTCTCTGTGATTCAAAAATCCACTAACTAGTATGTCACCTACTTCAATTTTGAATACATACTCCCTCACACCATCTAAGAACTTGTTCAAAAATGCCTAAAGCCCAGAATTGACATTTCAGCAGTTAGAGGAGACATGGAGCACCATGTTTTGAATCAGGTGAAATTTGGAAAATTTAATTCACTCCGAGCCTAATGCTGTCTCAAAACTGTTTTACTATTATTTGTTTTTAAATTCCTTCATTTTAATGTTTTCCTTCTCTTCACAATGTAATCAAAAAGATAGTCTTATGTCCTTATTCCTCTAAGTGGGAGCAGAATATGGTTAATATTATAATCTGTTTTAGGAAAGCACAAATGAAAAGTTGTTCTCTATCACAATTCATCATTAGCATCTTGAAGATTAAAAGGAGCATTAATTAGTAAGTCAAACACAAGAAAGGGGGGCCACTGAGATGCACCCATTTGGCCTGAAAGAGGAGTCGTTCACCCCTCAAAAAAGCCAAGTGTTATCTGAATATCATTAAGAGTCATCTGAGTCACCCTATTTACTGAGTTGTAGATATGTTAGGGTCAAAATTTGAGAGCCGATCATCTGATTCTGTTCATTTGTTAAAACATCTTAAGAAACAAAAATCCTAAACCAACCCCCCCAAAACTACAGTAGCAGAAGTCACCATCTTATCTCCTAATGTCATGTAATTATTAAAGAAATAAAAGACTAAAAACTTCAATTCGCTTAAGTACTGTTTACACAGAAAATGTTTTAAAAAAAAATACCTTTAAGACTAAGATCTTCCTGGAAAACTTATAACAGAAAATTCTCATGACTCCCAGAAAGGTCTACTACTACTGTGTAGTCAGGTATGTGCTCGAGACAAGGACCAAAGAAATTCCCAAATTCCACACAACCTCACCACGAGGAGCCTCTCCGCGACATCCACGGCCGGTGCCTGGCAAGTAGCCCGCACAGAGACCAACGCACGGAGCGGTTCAAGTTTCGGTGACTTACTAAAAAGCCGGCCGCAGCCCACCAACGGAGAGGAACCTCCCGCACCGCGGGGGCGCCCGCCGGGGACACAGCNGGGCTCCATCAGGCCCCGCCCCTGTCCGTTACGTGCCTCCTGGGGGAGGCGTGGAACCTGCGGCCGCCTCGGCACAAGACGCCTCGGGCCAGCCACCGAGAAAGCCGCGGCTAGGTAAAGCGTTTCACTGGGCGGATCCTTGCGAATCCGCACCGGCCCTGAGCCGCGGCCCAGACCAGCTGGATTCAAAGCACATTGCGCAGTGCCTTGCCTCGAGGATCCAGCAAGTGCTTCACTGCCCTGTGCCTCAGTGTCCTCATCTGGGACGCGGGAGTAGTAATTAGTACCCGCTTCACCGAACTTTTTCTGAGGTTTACACGAACCAATCCATGTTCGGCACTTAGCAATTGGGCCTGGAATATAAATGCTTAAGATTACGTCATAGTAATAAATGCATTGAGTTTTTCATGCATCCCCTCCCTGTTAAGAACAAATAAATCCTCCTGACTCAGGAGAGCAATGTCTAGAGGTCACAGGAGGGCAGCAACTAAAGACCACGGGACTGGCTGCCAAAGGAATCTGTGTTGATTTCAAAGTAACTCAGGGTCAGGTGAATAGGGACCTGGTTTGCTGTGGGAAAAGAAGGGTTAGAGCAAAGACAGGAAAGGAGAGGAAAGGCTCTTGAAGGAAAGCACCCTAGTTACTTGGGAAGTTGAGGCTGGAAATCCAGGAGTTCAGTGCTGGAGCACCTCTGAAAAGATGATCTAAAAGACCAAGAACCAAATGGCCAGATACTTGCTTTTTACAGTGATTTTCTACGTTTGGTACACATTAAATTAACAGGAGGATGCGTGTGTGGGGTCTGGGTATAAATTAGCATGGTATTTAAATGGATGTTCGTTGCTTGTTAGAAAAATATCTTATATGTAGTTGTTTCAGAGAATACATAATAAGAAGCTGTGACCTTAGGGATTTAGGTTTAGTGGGTAGGACATGAGGGATAATTGCTGCATGAGGGAAAAAAGCGTTAGAAAAGGTTGCCAGCTCTGCTGGCACTTTTTAATGTGGTCTCCCCCTGGTGGATATAAAACCCGTTCTCTCTCCTGTTCAGGGAATTTTCTTTGTAACTTCTCCAATGTCTGCTGTTCACAGAGAAGATTCAACTCGGGACAAATTTCAGTCTCCCAGTACACCAGTTAACTTTAGTCTTTCCCACCCTGCATGACTAAATGAATACTGTGTAGTTGTACTGGTTAGGAGGGGGAAAAAAGTGGCCCTGTTGTGGAAAATAAATCTTGGCCTTTTGAAAAAGGCAGGTGACCTCAGTGACCATTTTGATACTTTATGTAACATTTCAACGAATTTTCTACTAGCTTTTGCTATCCTTGCCTACCCCATCTGGAATACTAGGATTCTCTTCTCTGCCTATGTTTCAACCTGGTGGCCTAACCCCTTTCCTATCCTACTTCTTCATCACATGTTTTTCAAGGTTGCCTGATACATTCCCTCTATCATTTATGGCACTTATTCAAATGTACTATTCAGTCCCCAGTCGTATATTTACTTTCTAATTATTTCAGCACAAATACATCTTGAGTGCCTAACAAAACTGAAATATTGTCCAGGGCAGGGAGCATACTTTAACCTCTCATATTTCTTTTAATATCTGTGTAGTATAGGCATGTAGTGGATACTTTTGCTTGTTGTCTTCATTGAAATCCAGAGCTTTAAAAAAAAAAAAAATCACCTTCAGGCTGGGGGTGTAGCTCAGTGGTTGAATGCTTGCCCCACATGTGCAAGGCCCTATGTTTGCACCCCAACACTAGAAACACACATACACACACATCAGCTTAATACTTTTGTAAATTTAATGTTTAGGAAGCACTGAAAGTATTCCTCTCAAAACTAACAAGTATCACAGTCAGTTTATAATGTGAAAGGAAGTTTTCATCCCTTTCGGATCAACCTGATGCACAGTTGTGCAGCCTTTGACCTTTTTTCTTTCTTCCTGTACTATAACTATCAGAGCTAGGTGTGGTAGCACATGCCTGTAACTGTAGTGACTTGGGAGGCTGAGGCAGGAACTTCACATATTCAAAAGGAAGCCTCAGCAACTTAAGGAAACCCTGTCTCAAAATAAAAAAGAGCTGGGGATAGATCCCAGTGGTTAAGTGCCCCTGGGTTCAAACAAACAGCCAAAATTAAACAAAAAACTATCAGCACCATGCACCTAAGTTGTAATTTTTTGCAGTGTCTTTTTAATCACTTACAGACTTTAAAATTAAATTGATTGTTATTTCTCAAACAGGTGTGTCAAATCAGTTTGTTTAGCACTTGGGAAGAATTTCACTTGATCAAAACTGGCCTAAAATCAAATTGTCTGAATGTAGGAAACAGAACAGAAAGTTTATGATTCACTAATCTGTTCTGGTACTGCCCTAAAAAAAAAAACAAAAAAAAAAAACCACTTCTGTTTTCTAGCAATGTAAACAGTGATAAGTGAAACAAAGAAAGAAAAAAATTGTTTTGTTTTGTCCTTTCCTTTTCTTTCTTTCTTTTTTGAGTTCTAGGGACCCAACCTAGCACCTTGCTCATGCTAAGGAAGCGCTGTACCCCTGAACTATACCACACTCTCAGAGATGTTTTATTTTATTGCTTTATAATTTTTTTTGTCAGTCCAAAGCTTTAAGGTTGCCCAGGCTGGCCTCTAACTCTTAGGTTCAAGCCGTCCACTTGCCTCAGCCTCCCCAATAGCTGGGACTACAGGCACAGGCACACATCACTGCGCCCATCTCCATCTTCTTTTTTAAAAAAACCTGAACAGTATTCCATCCTAGGAACGTATCACATTCTTTATCCATTCGTCTACCAATGAGTATTTGAGCTGCTTCCATCTCTTGACTACTGTAACTAATGCTGCAATGCTTGTAGGTGTGCAAATATCTTTTCAAGATTTGACTTTAAGGGCTGGGGATGTGGCTCAAGTGGTAGCGTGCTCGCCTGGCATGCGTGCGGCCCAGGTTCGATCCTCAGCACCACATACAAACAAAGATGTTGTGTCTGCTGAAATCTAAAGAATAAATACTAAAAAAAATTCTCTCTCTCTCCCTCTCTCTCTCCCTCTCTCTTTAAAAAAAAAAAAAAAAAGATTCGACTTTAAGGGCTGGGGGCGTAGCTCAGCAGTAGAGTGCTTGTCTAGCATGCAGGGAGTCTTGACTTGGATCTCTACCATTGGCGGAAAAAAAATCACTTTTCCCAAGAAGTGAGATTCCTGAATCATATGGCAATTCTGTGTTAAGTTTTTTGAGGAACCTCCATACTGTTTTCCCTGGTGTCTTGTCATTCCATATTCCCACCAGTATTGCACAAAAGTTTCAATTTTTCTACATTCTTGCTGACACCTGTTCTGCTTTTCCTTTTTTAACAAATTTGCATTGTTTTAATGATTAGTGATGTTGAGCATCTTTTCATATGCTTGTTGGCCATTTGTATATATTTTTTGGAGAAATATCTGATTGGGTATTTTGCCCACTTTTTAGTTGGACTGTTATTGTTAAGTTGTACTTCTTCATATAGTTGGAATATTATCTTTATCAGATTTGTAAATTGCAATTTTTATCCCATTATATACTTTACAATTAGAAATCATAACCCTCTTCCAGGATTGGCTTTTCACTCTGATAATTATTTCCTTTGATGTGAGGAAGTCATTAAGTTTGATGTAATCCCAATCATCTATTTTTGCTTTTGTTTGCCTGTGTTTTTGGTGTCATATACAAAAAAAAACATTGCCGAGGACAGTGTCAAGAAGCTTTCCCCTTGTTTTCTTCCAGGAGATAGATAGATTGATTGATTGATTGATGGTAGTGGGGGTTGAACTAGAGGTACATCCCCAGCCCAATTTCGTATCTTATTTAGAGACAGGGTCTCACTGAGTTGCTTTGTTGAGAGCCACAGTTTAGTCAGAATGAAGCCTGGCATTTTTGCCAGAGGGAATGGTTGAAAGGTGACCCTGCTCCGGGATTAGGGTGGCTCCCAGATTAGGGCGTCTTCCAGATTAGGGCGGATCCTGCTGGGAATAGGGAAGGCTCCAGGATTAGGGCGGGTCCTGCTGCCTCGGGCGCCCACTACTTTGGAGTCTCTCAGGGTTCTGAGAGAATTGGCGTGCGGAGCCTGGTGGAGGCAGTGTGTTCCCGGGAGTGTGTGTAGAGTGCCAGTGAGAGTTCGGGAATAAAGAGTTGCTGTTTGAATCTACAAGGCTTTGTGGCGGCTTGGTTATTTTGTGCCCAGCCAGACTGCGCTATTTGGTGGCCCGTCGGGGAACCCCGGGACACTCGGGAGTGAGTGACGAGGAAAAGCTGCCCTAATCCCGGAGCAGGGTCACCTTTCAACCATTCCCTCTGGCAAAAATGCCAGGCATCATTCTGACTAAACTGTGGCTCTCAACATCTCCCCCCTTCTGTTTAATTAAACAACAAGCATGTGGCTTAGGGACCATGCCTGTCTTAGGTTGTCCAATACTACATATGGTCCTTACCCGTCATCGGATGAGCTGACCTCAAGGCGTCAGCCTCCTGTCTTAGGTTGGTACCATTGTAATTGGATCTTACCCGTCATTGGCTACTGGTCCAGCATACAGCCATACTTGTGGATAGGCCTTTGCACCAGTGAGGGGGTGAGGTTCTTTGCCTCACCTCTGTTGGCCCCCAAATTTGGCCTTGGTGCCAGTGGGGGGGTGAGGTTCTTTGCCTCACCTCAGGCATCATTCTGACTAAACTGTGGCTCTCTTAGTACCTCACTGTTGCTGAGGCTGGATTTGAACTCACGATTCTCCTGTCTCAGTCTCCCAAGCCACTGGGATTACAGGCATGCGCCACCATGCCCAGCCAGGAGTTTTATAAATGTTTTCGTTTCTTTTCTTCTTGTAAAGTTTTTTTGTTTTGTTTTGTTTTGTTTAGTTTTTTGAGAATTTTATTTTTTAGGTCATACATTTATGTCAGCAATCCATTTTGAATTAATTTTGCATATGGTGTAAAGTAAGGAGCTAGCTTTCTAAACATTGTTTAAGAGTCTTTCCCTACAGTGTGGTTTGGCACACTTGTCAAAAGTCATTATACCAAAGGCTGGGATTATAGCTGTGTTAGAGCACTTGCCTGGCATATGTGAGGCACTGAGTTCAATTCTCAGCACCACATATAAAAAGATAAAAATAAAGGTCCATTGACAACTAAAAAATATTTTTTTTAAAAAGTCATTATACCATATACTTGAGGGTTTACTTCTGTGCTCACTCTTCTGTTCCATTGGTCTATGTGTCTGACTTGATGCCAGCACCATATTGTTGTAATTACTACAGCATTTGTTTTGAACAAACAGCAATTTTTGCTAAAATCATTATTTCTGCTATTTATCAGATGATTTAATAGAAAGCAATCAGGGTACTGCAATGGCTTAACAGGATATTGAACTACTATTTCTCCCTATGTTAAAAAATATATACCAATTTAAAATATATTTTAAAGCCAGGTATGGTGGTGCATGCTGTGAGCCCAGCAAGTCAGAAGCATCTCAAGTTTGAGGCTAGCCTGGGCAACATGGTGAGATCCTGTCTCAAAATAAAAAATAAAAAGTTTGGGGATGTAGCTCAGTGATAGAGTTCCATTTGGTTAAATCCCAGCACCACAATATAAGAGTTGGGTACAAATAGAAAAAGCAGTCATGAAATCATCTGGAAAAATAAGAGACCCAGAATAGCTAAAGCAATCCTTAACAAGAAGAATGAAGCAGGTGGAATCACTATACTAGACCTTAACAGTAGTAACAAAAACAGCATGGTATTGGCACCAAAACAGACTGGTACAGAATAGAGGACACAGAGACAAACCCACATAATTACAGTTATCTTATATTAGACAAAGGTGCCAAAAACATACATTGGAGAAAAGACAGCCTCTTCAACAAATGGTGCTGAGAAAACTGGA
Organism: Marmota marmota marmota; assembly: GCF_001458135.2. Taxonomy (NCBI): domain Eukaryota; kingdom Metazoa; phylum Chordata; class Mammalia; order Rodentia; family Sciuridae; genus Marmota; species Marmota marmota. The sequence continues at coordinate 43,753,729 of NW_026000174.1, read as the reverse complement.
AATCCATATGCAACAAAATGAAATTAAACCCTAATCTCTCACCATGCACAAAACTCAAAGTGGATCAAGGACCTAGGAATTTAACCAGAAACTCTGCATCTAATAGAAAAAAAAAAGTAGCCCCTAATCTCCATTATGTGGGATTAGGTCCCAACTTCCTTAATAAGACTCCTATAGCACAAGAATTAAAATCAAGAATCAATAAATAGGATGGATTCAAATTAAAACGTTTCCTCTCAGAAACAATCAGTGAGGTGAATAGGGAGCCTACAGAATGGGAGCAAAGTTTTATCCCTCATGCATCAGAAAGAGCCCTAATCTCTAGGGCATATAAAGAACTCAAAAAGCTAAACACCAAAAAACAAATAACCCAATCAATAAATGGGCCAAGGACCTGAACAGACACTTCTCAGAAGATGATATACAATCAACAAATATATGAAAAAATGTTTATCATCTCTAGCAATTAGAGAAATGCAAATCAAAACCACTCTAAGATTTCATCTCATGTCAGTCAGAATGGCAGCTATTATGCATACAAACAACAATAAGTGTTGGCAAGGATGTGGGGAAAAAGACACACTCCTACATTGCTGGTGGGACTGCAAATTGGTGAACCCAATATGGAAAGTAGTAAGGAGAATTCTTGGAAAACTGGAAATGGAACCACCATTTGACCCAGCTATCCCTGTCCTTGTTCTATACCCAAAGGACTTAAAAACAGCATACTACGGGGACACAGCCACATCAATGTTTATAGAAGCACAATTCACAATAGCTAAATTGTGGAACCAACCTAGGTGTCCTTCAGTAGATGAATGAATTTCTAAAAATGTGGTGTATATACATAATGGAATATTACTCAGCAATAAAAGAGAATAAAATCATGGCATTTACAGGTAAATGGATGGCGTTGGAGAAGATAATGCTAAGTGAAGTTAGCCAATCCCAAAAACCCAAATACCGAATGTTCTCTCTGATATAAAGAGGCTGATTCATAGTGGGGTAGGGAGGGGGGCATGGGAGGAATAGATGAACTCTAGATAGGGTAGAGGGGTAGGAGGGGAAGAGAGGAGGCATGGGGTTAGAAATGATGGTGGAATGAAATGGACATCATTATCCAAAGTACACGTATGAAGACATGAATGGTGTGAATATACTTTGTATACAACCAGAGATATGAAAAAGTGTGCTCTATATGTGTAATATGAATCGTAATGCATTCCACTGTCATATGTAACAAATTAGAATAAAAAATTGAAAAAAAGAGCTGGGTTCAGTGACGCACACCTGTAATTCCAGCAGCTCAGGAAGCTGAGGCAGGAGGATTGCAAGTTCAAAGCCAGCCTCAGCAACTTAGTGAGACCCTGCCTCAAAATTTAAAAAAAATTTAATAAAAAAGGGCTGGGGATGTGGTTCAGTGGTTAAGCGCCCCTGGATTCAATCCCTGGTACCAAAAAAGAGAAAATGTTCTCTTATAAATATACTAAAAGCAACTGAATTGTACACTTCATTTTTATTTATTTATTAATAAGTCTAGTCAAGTGAATCTGTGGAAATGGAGAAAGGAACAAAGAAATCTGTAACTGGTTATGATCATTTAGTTGTAAACAGCACTGCACTTGGGCCAGCTTGACTGTAGACATTAAAGGGGAATTTTATAGCATGTGAATTATATTTTAATTAAAAAACAGTATTTTGTGAATCTTTTGTCTTAAAAGCGGTCAATACCAGTGGCATAGTGATAACTTTGAAATATATGTGCTCAGTAAGTGGTATTTGAGAGATGTCTCTGGGATATGTTCATTGTAAAATTTTGATCCCTTTTATTTGAACATAAAATTCTAATAATAAGAGTATAATAATATAAGTGTAAAATATGTCTCCAGAGATTGGTCTGTTGTTGTCAATAGTATTTCCTGTCACAGATTATCAAACTTGCTCAATGCTAGGTACTTGTACTTTGAACACATATTCATAGAGTTTATCAAATGTGTCTAACACTGAATTAAGGACCTTAAATTTTCCATTGCTAAGAACATGAGCTATGGAGTCAAAAGACTTGTATTCAAAACTCAGCTCTACTGTATAGCTATAAGTTATGTACTTAATTTCTCTAGTTTCCTCATCTACTAAGTAGGCTAACAGTAGCTACCTTAAATGAGATTGAATATCAAGCTATGAAGCACTATTAAAGTACTGAAAAGAAAGGATGGCCCTGGTCTCCAGAACAAATTATTTGTACTTCTTACTACTAGTTAATTATCATTTTTGAACTATCATCATCTTAGTCTATTGCTATAAATATCTCAGAAGCAGAGTACCTTATGTATAGTGAGTGGCTCCTTAACTCATTAATCCCCAAGTTTTCAATTCTGTGAATATTTCAATGAAATTGATACAGGTGCATTAACATAGGTTAGAAACCAAAATCTAGCTGGGCATGGCGGCACACTCTTGTAATTCCAGCAGCTTGGGAAGCTAAGGCAGGAAGATTGCAAGTTCAAAGCCAGCCTCAACAATTTAGTGAAGCCCTAGGCAACTTATTGAGACCCTGTCTCAAAATAAAATATAAAAAAGGGCTGGGGACGTTTCTCAGTGGTTAAGGACCCTTGACTTCAACAGTACCAAATAAATAAATAAATAAAAATCTAGAGCTTATGTATTCTTTATATATGTTTTCATATATACATGAAGTCTAAATATATTTTTTTAATATTTAAGTTTTTAGTTATCGGCGGACACAACATCTTTGTTTGTATGTGGTGCTGAGGATCGAACCTGGGCCGCACGCATGCCAGGCGAGCGCGCTACCGCTTGAGCCACATCCCCAGCCCTATATATATATATATTTTTTCAAATGCTCTAATCATTCACCTATTACTTTTCTCAAAAGAATAAAACTCTATAAACAACATTTAATTTTAAAATTACCATAAGTTTTATATCTGTTGTTCAATTTAAGTTTTTATAGGTGTCCCATATCTGAGACAATGGGGCTTACTGGATTAATAAACTAGGTAACGGTTTACAAATATTCTTTTCCAGTTAGCCAAAAACTAAGTGTTTCTAATGGATTGAATTGAGAAGTTAATGTATTTATATGCCAAAAGGAAATAGTAAATTGTACTCACTTAGCTAATCATCTCCTTTCTTTAATAAAGCACACTCATAGCACTTTGGGCATGAACACTTACAGCATGTATAAATAGGTCAACAATGACGGGGCTGATAGGTAGGAACTTCAAAGTTCAAAACAAAAAGTTCTTGATCCAATGACGACACTGTTCTTTTCATTGAAGAACTGGATACAGTGTACTTAGTAAATCACTTTTCTGTAGTCTCAATATATTTTTTAAAGATCTTAACTATGTCAATGTGTTTATTTCAACAAATTCTTAGTTCCTAATGAGGGAAAAAGATGATGATGTTCTCTGATATAAAAAAATCAGACCCTATTAAGATTAATATTTATAAGTATTATATGTATTTACAATAAAAATGGAACATGAAAGTAAGGACCAAGGGAAAAATAAAAGATAAAAGAAATATGTATTTCCTTTTATGTTATAATAATACCACCAAAAACATGAACATGAAAATTTATTATCTTATTACATTTAAATTATATACTGTTCATATTAATTTATTATTTATAATTATTAGAATTGTTATTTTTATCACACGCAGACATGGTGTAAAGACCCTTACACTTAAACATAAACTATTGTATTGTTTTTTTGGTTTTTTTTGCATTAAAAAAAAAAAAAAACATTGGGCTGGGGATGTGGCTCAAGCGGTAGCGCGCTCGCCTGGCATGCATGCGGCCCGGGTTCGATCCTCAGCACCACATACAAACAAAGATGATGTGTTCGCCAAAAACTAAAAAATAAATGTTAAAATTCTCTCTCTCTCTCTCTTAAAAAAAAAAATTTAAGGGCTGGGGTTGTAGCTCAGAGGTAGAGCGCTCGCCTCACACGTGCAAAACCCTGGGTTCGATCCTCAGCATCACATAACAAAATAAACAAGTGAAATAAAGGTGTTGTGTCCAACTACAACTAAAAAATAAATATTTTTTTAAAACACATTTTAAAGCCATAATGAAGTAGGCTAGAATAAGGATGGGTAGGAAGGATACTGTGGGAGGGAAAAGAAACTGTAACAGTAACTCTGAAGGCTTCCCAAACCTGCTCCCCAGACCTATTTTTCTTCAGGTCTGAATTCTTAAAAGGTCCATAAGTTTTAGAGGTTTGTGAATCCAGTTAATTAATGCCTACATAGGTTGCTAGCTTATACAATATATTCTCTTTAGACTAATTAAATAAGGCCAATGGGAAAAATATTGCAGAGAGCTATGTCAGGGATACATGCCATGTGTTATGCATTAACTAGATAATGACAACCTAAAGATCCTGAAAAGAACCAGAATACCATAACCATGCTGTGTTCCATGATCAAAAGAATTGAGTGTATCAGCCTGATGCCACTCCCACATACTCCTCAGCTCATCATTTAAAAGGTTTCCTTTAAACAAGAACCCGAGCCAGGCATGGTGGTGGATGCCTGTAATCCCAGTGGCTCTGGAGGCCAATGCAGGAGGATCATAAATTCAAAGCCAGCCTCAGTATCTTTGCAAGACTCTGAGCAACTTAGCAAGACCCTGTCTCCAAATAAAAAAATAATAATAATATAAGGGGCTGGGGATATGGCTCGTTGGTTAAGCACCCCTCGCTCAATCACCAGTACCAAAAGAAAACAAAGAAGAGGAGCCTGAGGCCCCCAAAACATACCCCACACTGGAGGTGGCCTACATTCTCTGTCCCTTGAGTATTTTTTCCTTACTTTCCTGAATAAAGCCCTGCTTATGCCTCTTTTTGACATGTCCTGAAATTTAATTCAGCGATGCATATCAAGAGCCTGCAAAGGCTGAGCTAAGGTTCCTTTCTGTCTTCTGGGAAACCCCTGAATACCCTGTCTGGTGATAATGACAGCTGAAGATTGACTTCCATCACGACACTGTCTACTCTCCAGTGAACATGGTAAAATCATTTTGTGGAAAACAACTATGTAACGCCTCTGGTCCTAAGGGTAAACAACAATTTTCTTTGCTTGTTCTTTTTAGATATACATGACAGTAGAGTGTATTTTGACATATTTTATATATATATATATATATATATATATATATATATATATACACACACACACACACACACACACACACACACATAGTGTAACTTACTCTAATTAGGATCCCATTCTTGTGGTTGTACGTGATATGAATTACACTGGTCATGTATTCATATATGAACATAGGAAAGTTATGTCCTTCCTATTCTCCTCCCCACTCCTGTCCCTTCATTCCCCTTTGTCTAATCCAATGGACTCCTATTATTCCCCTCCCCACTCTCCCTCCTTGTGTGTTGGCATCCACATATCAGAGAGAACCTTCAAACTTTGTTTTTTGGGGATTGGCTTATTTCACTTAGCATGATATTCTCCAGTGCCAACCATTTATCAGCAAATGCCATAATTTCATTCTTCTTAATGGCTGAGTAATATTCCATTGTATATATACCACATTTTCTTTATCCATTTATCTGTTGAAAGGCACTTAGTTTGGTTCCATAGCTTAGCTATTGTGAATTGAGGTGCTATAAACATTGATGTGGCCATGTTACTATAGTATGCTGATTTTAAGTCCTTTGGATATAAACTGAGAAGTGGGATAACTGAGTCAAATGGTGGTAAGAAAATGTATGAAAATTGGGTAAGAAAGCTGAGAGTCTTGCCTGGTGTGGTGGCGCACATCTGTAATCCTAGCTCCTTAGGAAACTGAAACAGGAGGATTGTGAGTTCAAAGCCAGCCTCAGCAACAGCGAGGAACTAAGCAACTCAGTAAGACCCTGTCTCTAAATAAAATGCAAAATAGGGCTGGGAATGTGGCTCAGTAGTTGAGTGCTCCTAAATTCAATCCTTGGTAGCCCTCCCTGAAAAAAAAAAAAAGAAAGGTGAGAGTCTTAAACTAAGACTCCTCCTTTCTTCCTATTCCCAACTCAGCAGAGACTCTACTCTGGACTTCTGCATGGAAGATATCAACATTGCTCATCCAGCACCAACTACCTGTTGTGAGGCTAAGTCCTAAGTGAGTATGGCTGAGAGGTGGGGTTCCCTTCTTCTGAACTCCACTCAGGTAATGGAGGTTCTACTTTGGGTGAAACATGTTGAGAATACTGGGGCTCTGACCATTTTCCCCTTGGCTTATAAAGCAGAATTTCTATGCCAGGAAAAGCAAGCCATTTGTTCCCCCCCTCCCCCGCTGTGCTGCTTCCCCCCCTCTAACTAATTACTCCAGGCCCAGTGGGCAAATGTCACTCAGAAGTTTGTCATGACTGTGCTCTCCACCCTCTATCCCACATCTTGAACCTGGGTTCAGGGATTTTGCCTAAAGGGAAAAATCAGTTCATAAAAATAATGACTGCGGGGCTCAGTGACACCCACCTTTAATCCCAGCTACTCTGGAGGACAATATCAAATTCCAGGCCAGCACAGCAATGATATACACGTGACCTTGTTTCATAAAATAAAAAGGTTTAGGGATGCAACTAGTTTAGCATTGCAAGAGAATGGGAATCCCAGCACTAAAAACAGTAACAACTACCACTACTACTTCAACAGAAAGTAAAGAAGATGAAGCCTACGGGCACTCACAGGTTGTGGTAAGGAAATAGGTAGGAAACTCAAGATACAGGCTAAACCATGGTCTGGCTAGTTTTTAGAAGATAACCAGAAATAAGAAATCTAGGAAGAGGTCTCCTGGGGTAGACTAAATATCAAACAGTGACCTCAGATACTCTTCCTTTAAATGAGATTTGATGGATTAGTTCCTAGGACAATTTATGCCCCAGGTATCGTTGATATAATAGAGCAATCCAACAGTAATTAATGGAGTTCAACACCCAAATGTGGTCTCTAAAAGCAAGGCAGAGCACCTTGCCTAGCCTCTGTCATCTCAGGAATAACCACATTTGCTTGAGAAGCAACACCAGAGGCTCCATACTGGGAGTGGAAGTGGAGAAGACATCCCTAAAACAATCTAGCCAGTCACTAAACAACAACAACCACAACAACAAACAAATAATAATAAGCCCCAGGAAGTGGTAGGCACCAGGACTCTGAGTTACTACAAGCTACAATGTAATACCTAAAACATCTAGTTTCTAACAGAAACTTTTGAAAAATGCAAAGAAACAGGATAATATGACTCATACTCTGGGAAAAGAAGCAGGCAACCTAAGTTGTCTAGGAGAAGGACTGGATGTCAGATTTACCAGAAAAAGACTTCAAAGAAGCTTTTATTATCATGTTCACAGAACTACAGGGAGTTACAGTTAAAGAAGAGAAGGAAGACACAATGAAAATGTTTCGTTAAATACAGAATATCTGTATTATCCTAAGTAGATCAAAGTTAAAAACAGAAACAACAATAAGAAGAACCAAGGAGAAATTCTGAAGTTGAAAAATACAATAGCTAAAACAAAATAGAGTGGATCAACAGCATATCTGAACAGACAGAAAAATAAGTAAACTTGAAAATAAATCAATAGATTATGTAAGCTGAAGAACAGAGGTATAATGACAGCCTCAGAGAAATATGAGCACTATTAAGTACAGCAACATACATGTAATAGAAGTACCAAAAGAAAAGGAATAGAAAAACTATTTGAAGAAATAATGGAGAAGACTTCCTAAATGTACTCAAAAAACAATGTATACATTTAGGGAGCTAGTGAATTACAAGTAGAATTCACAAAAAGAGCTCCACAAATAAATCAGAGAAAAAGATGGTGAAAGTCTTAAGACAAAGAGAAAATCTTGAAAGCAGTAAGAAAAAGCAACATGTTGCTGGCATATGCCTGTAATCCCAGCTGCTTCGGAGGCTGAGGCAGAAGAACTGCAAGTTCAAAGCCAGCCTTAGAAACTTAGCCAGGCCCTAAGTAATTTAGTGAACCCAGTCTCAAAATAAAAAATAAAAAGGGGTAGGAATGCAGCCTCAGTGGTTAAGCACCTCTAGATTCAACCCCCAGTACCAAAAATAAATATGTAAATAAATAGGGATAGAACAACTAGACAGAAGAGCAAAACTAACTATCCTAACAGACATCTATGGGACACTTCATCCAACAACAGAATATACATTCTTCTCAAATTCATGTGGAACATTCTCTAGGATACTCTAGAGAATAAAAGAAATCGAATGCATTTAAAGGAACAGAAGTTATTCAAAGTAAATGTTCTCTGACCACAATGCTGACAACATTTTGGGGATGTTGTGAAAGCAATGTTTAGAGGTAAAATTACAGCTTTAAATGCCTATATTAAGAAAGAGCTCAAATCAATAACCTAATCTTCTACCTTAAGGTACTTGAAAAAGAAGAACAAACTAAAGTAAAAACCAGCAAAAAGAGCTGGGTGCAGTGGCACATACCTGTAATCCCAGCAGATCAGGAGGCAAAGGCAGGAGGATTGTGAGTTCAAAGCCAGCCTCAGCAAATTAGCAAGGCGCTAAGCAGCTTAGTGAGACTCTGTCTCTAATAAAATACAAAATAGGGCTGGGGATGTGGCTCGGTGGTCAAGTGCCCCAGAGTTCATTCCCCGATACCAAAAAAAAAAAAAAAAAAAAAAAAAAAA
>NW_026000174.1:43738445-43745033 GCF_001458135.2 Marmota marmota marmota | reverse complement strand
AAAAAAAAAAAAAAAAAAAAAAAAGCAAAAAGAAAGAAAAATTAGAAGATGGAGGTATGGATCAGGAGTGGATTGCCTGGCGTGCTAGAGGCCCTGGTTTTGATCCTTAGCCTAGGGTGGGAGGAGGGGTGGAGGGAGGAGAAACGAATAATAGAGAAAATTAATAACACCAAAAGCTGGTTCTTTGAAAAGATAAACAAAATTAGCAAGTCTTTAGCTAGATTAATGAAAAAAAGACTCAAGTTTCTAGAGTCAGAAATAAAAAAGAGGACATTACTATTGACCTTATAGAAGTAAAAAAGACTTTTAAGGAATAATTAAAATATATTAAATATTAATATTAAATTAAATACTAATATTAAATAATATTAAATAATTTAAAAATAATTAAAAATTGTGTGCTAACACAAACTTAGATGTTTTATGGCTTGAACTGTGTCCCCCCCAAATTATTATGTTGAAGCTCCAAGTGACTGTATTTGGAGATGAGGTTTTTAAAGAGACAATTAAGGTTAAATAAGGGAAAAACCCCAATCCCATATAAGTGCTGTCCTTATTAGAAGAGGAAGAAACACCAGGGATGTGTGCACACAAAAAAGGGGGCACGTGAGGACACAGCCAGAAGGCAGCCATCTGCAAACCAAGGGGAGAGGCCTCAGGAAAAACCGAATGTCCACCGAACACCTTGATCTGGGATTTCCAGCCTCCGATACTGTGAGAAATAAATTTCTTTTGTTCAATCACACTAACTGTGATAGCCCTAGAAAACTAATACAGATGAAATGAACATGTGGGAAGCCACTCCTGAGCTATTTGAGCATCTTCACTCAGCCTTGAGCCAAGGAGATTTAGGTTTGGCATCACAATCTGTTTTGTGGATTGTGCAATGCACTGACTTCTGTCTTTGATCGCCTAGGGGGACTGATCTCCTAGCTCCAGAGTTGGGTGTAACCTGTTGGAAACTGGACAACCCAACTTCTACCTTACTTGGCAAAAGAACATTTCATGGAAAAACCTCTGATGCTTTCCCCCATATAAATAAATCAAACATGGGCTCTCTCTTTATCTTTCCAGTGTGGAAGCTCAACCCTAAGGTCAAAGAGCTGTCCCATCCCCACTTCTAAAATTACTTCCTGTGTCCTGTGGTTTCTTCCACATTATCTCTTTCTTAGCTTTATTTTGCAGCCAACCCATTACATGAAGAGGAAACCTAAATTCTATCACCTGCGCAGGACTTAGGCGAGAGGACAAATTCCTAGAAAAATACAAACTACTGAAACTGACTCCAGAAAAATAGACTAAATATACTAATGAATCTAAATATATCCATAATAAGTGAAGAGACTGAATTAGTTTTTTTTTTTTTTTCTTCTTGGTACTAGGGATTGAACCCAGAGGCGTTTAACCACTGAGCCATATCCCCATCCCTTTTTACTTTTTATTTTGAGATAGGGTCTCACTAAGTTGCTGAGGCTGGCTTTGAATTTGTAATCCTCCTGCCTCAGCTTCCTGAGCTGCTGCGATTACAGGAATACACCACCATGCCTGGAAAGAGACTGAATTAGTCATTTAAAAACTATTAATAAAACTAAAAAAAAAATAAGATAAAAAATCTAGGCTCAGGAGACTTCACTGATGAATTCTATCAAATATTTATTTAAAAAATTAATACCGGTTGTTTACAAATTTTTCAAAAGATAGAAGAGGAAAGAATTAACACATTCTCAATTAATTATATGAAGCCTATTTGCCCTGAGGGCAAAATCAGACAAAGACATCACAAGAAAACTACTGACTAATATCTCTTAGACATATACATGCTAAAATTCTCATTAGTGTACTAACAAACTGAATCTAGCAACGTGAAAAAAGAATTACATATCATGACCCATATAAGTGCTGTCCTTATTAGAAGGACATTACATTACATTACATTACATTACATATCAGAAATTCAGTATTGATTTAACACTCAAAAAAACAATGTGGGGCTGGGGTTATAGCTCAGTGGTAGAGTGATTGCCTAACACATGCGAGGTGCTGGGTTTGATTCTCAGCACCACATAAAAATAAATAAATAAAATAAAAGTATTAAAAAAATCTTATCCATTCATCTACTGAAGGGCATTTGGGTTGGTTCCACAGTTTAGCTATTGTGAATTGTGCTGCTATAAACATTGATGTGGCTGTGTCTCTGTAGTGTGCTGTTTTTAAGTCCTTTGAGTATAGACCAAGGAGATGGATAGCTGGGTCAAATGATGGTTCCATTCCCAGTTTTCCAAGGAATCTCTATATTGCTTTCCATATTGGATAAAAAAAATGTAACATATATACCCAATGGAATATTACTCAACAATAAAAGAGAATAAAATCATGGCGTTTGCAGGTAAATGGATGGAGTTGGAGAAAATAATGCTAAGTGAAGTTAGCCAATCCCAAAAAACCAATGCCGAATGTTTTCTCTGATATAGGGAGGCTGACTCATAGTGGGGTAGGGAGGGGGAGCATGGGAGGAATAGATGCATTCTAGATAGGGCAAAGGGGTGGGAAGGAAAGGGAGGGGGCAGGGGGTTAGAAAGGATGGTGGAATGAAATGGACATCATTATCCAAAATATATGTATGAAGACACGAATTGTTGTGAACATACCTTATATACAACCAAAGATAGGAAAATTGTGCTGTATATGTGTAATAAGAATTGTAATGCATTCTGTTGTCATTTATTTTTAAAAAATCAATTATAAATTTTTTTAAATCTTAGAAAAAAAAATAAAGCCATTAATGTGGGCTGTGGAATATGATATGTCAAGAAATTTGTAATGTTTTGAACAACCCACAATAAAAAAAAAATTAAAAAAAAAAAAAAAAAAAATGTGGGCTGTGGATATAGCTCAGTTGGTAGAATGCTTCCCTACCATGCACAAGACCTTGGGTTCGATCCCCAGCACCACACACACACACACACACACACACACACACCAAAAAAACAAAACAAAAACAAAAACAAAAAATAATGTGGGCTGAGGATGTGGCTCAGTGGTAGAGTACTTGCCTGGTATGCATGAGGCCCTGGGTTTGATCCCTAGTATCACAAACAAAACAAAAACAATGTGTGGTGGTACACAGCTGTAATTCCAGCTACTAGGAAGGCTTAGGTAGGAGGATTCAAAGTTCAAATCTCTCCTAGGCAACTTAGTGTCTCAAAATAAAAAATCAAAAGGGCTGGGGATGTGACTCAGTGGTTAGGCAGCCGTGGGTTCAATCCCTAGTACCATAAGAATTAAAAAAAAAAAAAAAAAGAGAGGCTAGAGGTATAACTCAGTAGTAGAGTGCTTGCCTAGCATGTACAAGGTCCTAGGTTAAATCCCCACTATTACAAACAATTAATCAATGTATCAATAAAATAAGTTTATCTCCACAGATGCCACATTTGACACAATTGAAGACTCTTCTGTAATAAAACTATTCTTCTAGATATAGAGGGAAACTTCTTCAATCTGACAAAGGGCATCTACCAAAAAACAAAACTGACCTCACACTTAATATTGAAAGGCTGGATGCTTTCCATCTAAAATCAGAAACAAGACAAGTGTGTTTGTTCTCACCACTTCTGTCCTAAATATTCTACCCAGGTTGATTAGGCAAAAACATGAAATAAAAAGCATCCAGATTGGAAAGGAAGAATCAAACCTATTTCTGTTTGTATGATATGATCAGTATATAGAAAATCCTAAGGAATCCACTTAACGACTACAGAATAAAAGAAAAAATTTTGGGGAGGATGCAGAGTACAAGATTAATACACAAAAATAAAATCAAACTATTTTTCCTTGAATTTATTTGATAATTTTTTTGAGGGGGAGGGCACTGGGGATTGAACCCAGGAGCATTTAACAACCTCACCAGCCATTTTTTGTATTTTATTTAGAGACAGGGTCTCACTGAGTTGGTTAGGACCCCGATAAATTGCTGAGGCTGGCTTTGAACTTGCCATCCTCCTGCCTCAGCCTCCAAAGATGCTGGGATTACAGGAGTGAGCCACCATGCCCAGTTGCTTTGATAATTTTTTTTCAAGGAATTTGTCTCATTTAATCTGGCAAATTCATCAGCACAAAATTACTCATGATGGTTCTTTTATTTATTTATTTTTGGTGGACTGGGGATTGAACACAGTAGTGAGCTACATCCCCAGCTCTATTTTTATTTTGAGACAGGGTCTTGCCAAGTTGCTCAGGCTGGCCTTGAACTTGTGATTCTCCTGCCTCATACTCCTAAGTCACTGGAATTAAGGGTGAGTATGCCACTACATGAGGTCCAATGTGTTTTTAATGTCTTAAGATGAATGCTTAAGTCATTAATCATAGAGATTTCTACTTCCTAATGTACAAAATGTTATACATTTCCCTGTGAGCACTGCTTGACCCTCTTTTTAAAATTTTTTTTTGGTGGGGGGATACCGGGAATGAACTCAGGGGTACCCGACAACTGAGCCACATTCCCGGCCCTATTTTATTTTGGTTTTTTCGTATTTGAGATTTTATTGACTTTATTAAGAATCAGTACATAGACATTTCACTTTGTACACAATTCTTAACACATGTATTGGAATAACTTCTTTTTCAGTTATTCCAGTGACTTTCCAGCTTTGAATCTGGAGATAAATTTTTCTTAATAGGATATCAAGTACCAGTATCTTTGAATGCTCTTGTTACTTAGGTCCCACTAATTCAAAACTTTGTCACACACACACAACATATTCAAATTTTCCATCTTTCACAGCACATTAAAAATATTAGGGGCGGGGGCTGGGGTTTTGGCTCAGTGGCAGAGAGCTTGCCTAATATGCATGAGGCACTGGGTTTGATTCTCAGCATCACATACAAATAAACAAATTGAAGGTCCATCAACAACTAATTTTAAATATATATATATATATATATATTAGGGGGCTGGGGCTGTAGCTCAGTGGCAGACTACTTGCCTACAATGTGTGAGGCACTAGGTTTGATCCTCAGCACCACATAAAAAAATAAATAAAGGCATGCTGTCCATCTATAACTATGAAAACATTTAAAAAATATATTTATTAGGAAAACTAGACTTCCACAACCAAGGATGTTATAGAGTGCATACAATTCTGACAGCAGTGATCCAGTAGTGGTCTTCTTTAGGAAACAATTCTAAAAAATACAGGAATAGAAGTAATTTAAAATATTCAAGACATTAAATGCAATACTGTGGCTCCAAACTGCCATTTAATATGCTTTGTATTGTAGGATATAAAACCAATACCACCCACAGAATGTTAAGTTGACATCCAAGACAGTCCAAGACTCCCATAATTCAATATCCCACTATTTTCTAGTTGTACCCCACAATAAACAACCAGCAAATTATTTCATTTAAAAAATGGGATGAAGTGGGATTCCCTTTTTAAAAAAAAAATGTTTCTAGAGCTACTAAAAAAATTGCATTTACAAAATAGTTGATAAAAATATTCCTCTGGGTTGTACAAAATGGGAGACAGGACCACTGATAAGACATGGTGTGTGATTAATCAGACTCGGCTTCTTTCTCTTCTGCTTCATCAGAGGCTGGACTCTCCTCGTTTTTCGTTTCTCCGTTTTCTGCAGGTAAATCTTGAGTTTCTTGGTTGGCTACTTAAGCTGTTTTCCCTTTGATCCCTTTTTGAAGTTTTTTTGTCTGACGATTTATCCTTGCCCGCTGCCTTCCAGGGCTAGGCGTCCACCTTGGCAGAAGCAGACTTAGCTAACAGGTTGCGGACCTCCGTTTGGGCTCCTTCTTCGCGGCAGAGCTGACCTTCCTCTTGAGCATCCTGGCGACGCGCTGGACAAGCGCGGGAGCCATCCGAAGCTGCGCTGCCTGGCCGCTGCCACAGCACCCATCGCCGAGCTGCTGCAACCCACAGAGGAGGCGATGGGAGAACTGCCCCAGCCCTATTTGGTATTTTATTTAGAGACAAGGTCTCACTGAATTGCTTAGGACCTCTCTAAATTGCTGAGGCTGGTTTTGAACTCATGATCCTCCTGCTTCAGCCTCCCGAACTTTTGGGTTTACAGGTGTACACCACTGCGCCGGGCTTGACCCTCTTTTGATGTTATCTTTTCATTTTAATTCAGTTGAAAATATTTTCTATTTTTATTATTTTCTTCTTTGACCTGTGGTTGATTTATTTAATTTACTAATATTTGAGAATTTCCAGATATTTTATGATAGTTTTTTGTTTTTTCCTTTTTTTTTTTAAATTTTTTATTGTGGGTTGTTCAAAACATTACAAATTTCTTTTTCTTTTTTTCTTTTTTTTTTTTTTAGTTTTCGTTGGACACAACATCTTTATTTGTATGTGGTGCTGAGGATCGAACCCAGGCCGCATGCATGCCAGGCAAGCGCGCTACCGCTTGAGCCACATCCCCAGCCCCCATTACAAATTTCTTGACATATCATATTCCACACTTTGATTCAAGTGGGTTATGAACTCCCGCCTTCACCCCATACACAGATTGCAGAATCACATCAGTTACACATCCATTGATTTACATATTGCCATACTAGTGTCTGTTGTGCTC
>NW_026000174.1:43669761-43737180 GCF_001458135.2 Marmota marmota marmota | reverse complement strand
TCTTAGTTACTCTCCTTATATCAAAGAAGACATTTGGCATTTGTTTTTTAGGGATTGGCTAGCTTCACTTAGCATAATCTGCTCTAATGCCATCCATTTCCCTGTAAATTCTATGATTTTGTCATTTTTTAATGCAGAGTAATACTCCATTATTTCTTACATACATGACAATAGTGGAGTGCATTACATTCATGATTATCCATTCACAGCTCAATTTTTTGTAACTCTGTATATAAAGTATGTTCATGCCAAATTATGCCATTATACATGAGCTCTCTTATTTTTTTTTTTTTAGCATACAATTTTTTTTTTTTCTTATTGAAGAACCTTTAATTCATTCAGGAGAGAAAGAACAAAATAAGAATGATCAGCACAGCCAAAGCTCCTAGGCATACAGGGCACAGTCCCAGGGCATGAGTCCGTAAGGACAGTATGAGGGTCCCCACTGGAGTCCTTCAGGCTCCTTCCAGGGCATTGGCTGATGGGTATTGTACTGCAAGGCATCCTCCAGGCTGGGGTTCCTTTCTATTCTGGGTTCCTCTTGGTTGTAAGCCTCGGTTTTCAGCAGCTTCCAGGGATGAGGTGGGCTCCAAGAGGCAGCCTGAATGTGTGTCTGTCCAATAGCCCAGGCACTGGCACCTCCTGGGAGGTTCAGTGCCCATTGGGCTACACTGATGGTAGGGCTTGCCTCT
Organism: Marmota marmota marmota; assembly: GCF_001458135.2. Lineage (NCBI taxonomy): Eukaryota > Metazoa > Chordata > Mammalia > Rodentia > Sciuridae > Marmota > Marmota marmota. Next base: position 43,736,488 of record NW_026000174.1, on the reverse strand, counting down.
TCTTGAGGTGATTGGAACTCCTGAGTGGATTCAGCCGTTGGCTCCTGAATGCTCAGGTCTAGACCTCGTTTTTGGCCCCTCTCAACTCTCTGCTCCGAAACATTCACATCTCCACAGCTCTGGAGGCACTGGCAGGAGTGGCGGCTCAGAGCAGGAAAATTATCCATTGCCCAGGCCCACACCTGCTCTGGGTTCAGGCCTGGTGGCATGTTGGTCTCTGGACATGCCCTCCTGGGAGTCAGAGATCCTGAGGTTGACAGAGGGACTGCCATAGTTTCAGCTTCCCTCCCAGGCCAAGGTGTGTTCCTGGACTAGGAAAAGGAGCAAATAAAAAATCTACAATTCTTAATACACCTTTTTACCACCATTTATCATATCTCTATTTGTATATAAGGTATGTTGACACCAAATTCACATCTTCATCCATGTATTTTGTATAATAATGACCCTCTCCTTCCACCATCTAGCTATTCCCCTTCTTCCTCCCTTTCCCTCCCACCCCATTCCCTATCTAGAGGTAAATTTTTCTCCCATTATTTTATGATAGTTTTTAAAATTTTTTGAAGTTGTAGATGGACAGCATGATTTTATTTATTTATTTATCTTTATATGGCATTGAGGATTGAACCCAGTGCCTCAGCATGCTAGGCAAAAGATCTGCTGCTGAGATACAGCCCCAGCCCCTATGATATTGTTTTATAATTTAATTTCAGCATGGTCAGAGAATGAACATACTTTATATGACTGAGTCCATTAACATTCATTGAATTTTTGTTCAAGGAATTTGTTCCTTTTGTTCAAGGAATTTTGTTTCATGTCCCAGAATAATTGTTGGTAAAGCATTGTGTGCACTTGACAAGAAGGATGTTGGGCATGGTGTTCTATAAATATCAATTAAGCCAGGTGTGGTGGCACACACCTGTAATCCCAGCAACTTGGGACGCTGAGGTGGGAGTTCCAAGCCAGCTTCAGCAATGTAGTGAGGCCTACACAACTTAAGAGAGACCTTGTCTCAAAAGAAAACAAAAAGGGCTGGGGAGGTAGTTCACTAGTTAAGTTCCTCTGGGCTCAATCCTAGGTACCCAAACAAACAATAAAAACCAAACAACAATGAAAACAAAACAACAACAAAAAAACAATTAAGTTAGTTGATAGTACTAAGTCATTTATATCCTTATTGATATTCTGCCTCCTTGTTCTATCAATTATTAAAGATAGGTGTTGAAGTAATCATCTATAATTGTGGGTCTATTTTCTCCTTTCAGTTATATCACTTTTTGCTTCATATATCTCAGAGCTGTTATTAGGTACAAAATCATTAGGATTGTTATGTTCTTTTTTTTTCTGGTACCAGGGATTGAACCTAGCGTACTTAACCACTGAGCCACATCCCTGGCTCCTCCCCACTGCCTTTAAAAAAATTATTTTGAAATAGGGTCTAAGTTGCTGAGGCTGGCTTTAAACTTGCAATCCTCCTGCCTCAGCCTCAGGAGTCACTGGGATTATATATACATACCAATATGCCAGGCAATATTGGTATGTACTCTTAATGAATGACCCCACTATCATTATGAATTGACTCTCTTTAATACTGGTGGTAGTTTCTGCCTTGTAATCTACTTTGCTAGAGTAGTACTCCTGCCCTATCTGCCATTTCATTTTCCAAAAATTTGTTATCTATATATACAGTGTGAAAATAGAAAATTCCAGAAACAAACAATCCCTAAGTTTCAAATTGCAGTGTTTTGAGTAGCATGATAAAATCTTGTGCACACTCTGTCCTGCCCAGGATATGACTCAACCTCATCCAGTGTACCCTCACTGCATGATATTAGTCATGTGGTAGTTATCTGGACCAACTGTTGTGATATTATAGATCTTGTGTTCAGATAACCCTTATTTTACTTAGTAATTGCCCCAAAGCACCATTATAATGTCTATATAGGGTTTAGTACTAGCCATAATTTTAGGCATCTATTGGAGGTCTTGAGAATGTACACATCCCCTATGGAAAAGTGGGGTCTACTGAAATATAGCCTATCCAGTTTTATTTTGGTTACTAAGTACATTGTATAATATTTTCCTAGGGCTGCCATAACATATTATCACAAACTGGTTTTTTTTGTTGTTTTGTTTTTCTTGGTACTGGAGATTGTGCCTAGGGACATTTTACCACTGGGTCACATCCCCAGCTCTTTTTAAATTTTGTGACAGGGTCTTGGGAAGTTGCTTAGGGCCTCGTTAAATTGCTGAGGCCGGCCTCAAATTTGTTATCCTTCTGCCTCACCCTTCAAAGTCACTGGGATTACAGGCATGAGCTATTACACCCACTAAATTATCACAAAGGAAGACTTAACAGAAAATGCTTCTCTCACAGGAGCAGAAGTCCAAAATCAAGGTGCAGGGGCCACATTCCCTCCAAGAGGAGTTCCAGGTGTTTCTTGGGTCTATGTAACTCCATGTGCCTGCATCTTTATATCACTTCTATGTCTTTTTCTCTTCCATCTTTTATTGCGGCACTTGTTTTAGAGCTAGGACCAACCTGGATAATTCAAGATGATACCAAGATTCTTAAGTTCATTACATCTCCAGTCTATTTCCAACTAAGGTTACATTCACAGAGATGCCAGAAAGCCTGCTCTGTTATGTGAGGACAGTGAAAAGGCAGCTGTTTGCAAGCTAGAACCCTCTGGGACTTTTAGCCTTTAGAACTGTGAGAAAATAAACGTATTGTCCAAGCCACCTCATCTATGCTGTTTTGTTATAGCAGCCTGAGCAAACTCAGCTTGAGCTGTAGGCATAGTGATGATGTTTCATATTTCTCACTTGGAAGGCAGAGTACATTACTAGTATGAACATACCTAAAAGGAGGTAAGTTTTTGCAATGCTTTCGAATGATGCTTTAAAAAATACTCTTGATGGTGAATTGTTTGTAAGCTCCTGTGATAACGTTAATACATTCACATTATTGTCACCAGAAGTTTGAACAGTTTCCAGAGGGAACCTCAACTCAGGACAAGTGGAGTTCTTGGCATATGTGCCAGAAAAGAATTTTAGCATGTGCCAGAGACACAGATGAAAATTTACTTAGGAAAGCAGAGACACACACATTCAAGGAAGAATGTGAGCTATCTCGAAGAAGAAGCTTTTGGGATAGAGCAAGGAATACACATTCAAGGGAGAGTGCAGACCAGCAATCTTTTGGTGTGAGTTGTTATTTATAAAGGGACTATTGCTAGGGGCTGGCCAGTCTAGAGGTGGAGTCAGGGCAGTTACACAATTTTGGGCAGGTTTTCCCTGTGCTTGCACACTGCCCTTGCATTAGTTTTTGCAGGCAAGGGCATGGGTCAGAGGTACAGGCCAAGGAATGGGCTGTGTGCTGAGGGGTTGGAAGGGCATTTTTCTGTATTTCAATGATTTCTGACTTCCCTGTATCCCAAAGGCTGATGGGCTTTTCACTTTTGAGACTCAACAGTTGTTTAAAAATCCTAAATTCTTGATTTCACTTAAGTCACATAGTAATAAACTCAGTGGAATGCCAGGAACCATCCGTGAACTGTGTGTGAACTAAAATCAGAATGAAAGCCTTTGGGTAGGGAAGTCTGATATCTGGGAACTCACAGCAGCACTACTGCAGATGAAATTCCCAATACATGTGAATTCCTATCTAGCTCTGCCACAGGTTCTGCACAGTACTGGAGATGGGGTAGGTGACCTGCTGGAGCCACATAGCCACATAGACTCTCAGATATGGGTGTGGCTTGCCAAGATGCCAATCAACCTGTTGCCTGCCAGACACCAAGAAGCAAGACTCCACTCACTGAAACTTTATCTCTGCCTTTGATGTACTCTCCTTAAATAAAGAACCAGAGCCATTTTTCATTCATTCAGTTCCAGCTCCTATGTGTACTGGATCTATACCAGGCATTCCTTAAAACCTACTTTCTGGCTCTGTCTCTTAATTCTTTACTAATTATTTCAGACTTTCATTTTCTCAGATGGCTTATCACCTCCTGAGCAGAAAACTACCCTGGCAGGGTGCTGGTTACCCCACATAGTGGAGGATTGGCATTAAAAAGACCTTCTACTGAGGCTGATAGAGTGCTTGCCTAGCATGTGTGAGGCACTGGGTTCAATTCTCAGCACCACATATAAATACATAAATAAATAAATTAAATAAAGGTCCATTGACAACTAAAAGATTAAAAAAAAGACCTTCTACTGATTAGCCCACAAAGTTTTTAAGTCATTCATAAAGTCTATGGAAGAACACCAACTTGAGGAATTCACTCTAAAGCCAGGTTCTTTGCTTGCTAGAGTTTTGCTAGTCTTGTTTCACTGCTCAAAGTTACCTGTTCTCTAATGATAGCCCATTCACTTCCATGGATTAAATGGAAAATAAATATAAGAATCAAGAAAACTAATTCTGGCCTATTGGAAAATAAGCACAGGGAGAACTAAGAGGGTAGCATGAAAAGGACAGGTACTCTAAGGAGACATTTTTCTCTTAAAGATAGAAAAGGAAGGAAGGAAAGAAGGGACTGTGACAACACGGTATCTTGAACTACTATAAGAAGCCAATATGAAAATACTAAACTGACTTCAAACTCTTTTGTATATTCATCTATTTATATACCATCTATTCAATACATACCTATTAAGTTCCTATTGCATAAAATTCTTTGTGCTCTTGGAGATATAAGGATGAAGGTTATGTGGATATAGACTCTAAGCACATCATAATTCCTAGTGAATTCACCTAGTGACATTTCTAATTAATATTTCATTAATATCACAATAGGAACTAAGTGGTATTAAGGGGGTATGTGTGTGTGTGTGTGTAAAATAGAAGCCTAGTGATTTTGAAGTTAGTCTTGCAAAATAGTAAAAAAATGTAGCAATACTTTTCCATTTTTTAATTGGTGCATCATAGTCATACATAATTATGGGATTTGTTGTTACATATTCCTACATGCACACAATATAATTTGTCAATATCAATCCCCAGCACTTCCCCCCTTACCCCCACCCCACCCCACCTTCCACCTCTTGGTCCCTTCCCTCTACTGCTCCTTTGATTTCCATGAAATCTGCCCCTACCTTTCTTTTCACTTTTTCCTCTCTAGCTTCCACATATGACATAAAACATATGTCCCTTGACCTTCTGAATTTGTTTTGGGGTACTGGAGATTGACTCCAGGAGTGCTTAACCCCTGAGCTACCTCCCATCTCTTTTTGAGACTGGATCTTGCTAAATTGCTCAGGGCCTAGCTAAATTGCTGATGACGACCTTGAACTTAAATCCTCCTGTCTCAGCCTCCTGAGTCCCTGACATGCTACCACACCTGGCAACCTTCTAAGTTTGACTTATTTTGCCTAACATAACGAAGACCTTTCCATTCTTAAGGTTCTGCTATGCTGCTCTGAGTGCTGCTGAATGGTAGCTCTTTATATTTCTCCAAACATTCCAGTGTATCTACAGTCAAAGAATATTAAGTTTAAAAAGGACTTGTTTCTTACCTCACTTGCAGGATGAGGAAATGACTCCAGACTAGGCTTCATGCCCTGCCTGATGGAGCTCCAGCGGTGGCAGAACTGAAGTAGGAACTGTTCTCCTGAAAACTAGGTAGGTAGCCCACCCCCTCCATCGTCCACTTGTGTCAAATCTTCTAACATCAAGGCCCGGCCAAGTGGTTAGTGCTTTCAGGAAGCCTTCCTTGACCCTCCCCAAGTAAATATAACTCTCCCGCCAGAGTGTTTTGCTCATAAGTGCATGTTATATATACTAAAGTTTTCATCAGACTTTCTTTTCTAATTATTCTGTCTGGAAAATCTCAAGCCCAAAAGAGGAATACATGTGTACTCCCTGGGCTCTCTTTGGATCTGAGGATCAAAGGTAAAAAATGATGGTCACTGTATTGTTTTTCATAAAATACCATTTTTTTTATATTACACAAACTATTGGTATAGTCATTTTTTTCTGATGTAGCACTTACTATTGCTTAGTAATATTATTTATGCCTTACCTGTAAAATCCAACAAATACTTTCTTGTTTTTACCTACTTTAAATCCCTGTGATTTTTCTTTCATATCTAAGTAGTCATCAACTATTTAATAAGAATATACCATGTTTCAGATAGTGTACTAACTAGATGCTGGGAATGCAATGGTGAGCAAAACACGTGGAGATGACAAGAACCAGCAGAAGAGAAAACACCAATCACAACAAAGTATGATAAATACTACACTGAAGGAATCAAGAGTGCATAAACTGTTTTAGAGGATTAAAACCTAACTGGGTTCTGCAGAAGTGATGTTAAAGTGAAGTATGGAAAATAAAGAGTTCACTAAAGGAAGAATAGTTTCAAAGAGGGAACAAGAAGAACTGAAGCCAGGTGTGGTGGCACATATCTGTAATCCCAGCTGCTGGGGAGGCTGAAGCAGGAGGATCACAAGTTCAAAGCCAGCCTCAGCATTGGCAAGGTGATAAGCAACTCAGTCAGACTCTGTCTCTAAATAAAATACAAAAAATAGGGCCGGAGATGTGGCTCGGTGGTTTGAGTGCACCTGAATTCAATCCCTAGTACCAAACCAAACAAAACAAAAACCCCAAACAAACAAAAACTGAGGGCACAGAAAAAAATCATATATTTGAGGAATGAAGGATGGTCCTCAAGACTGAGCCACAATGAAGATGGGCAGGAGTAAGGAGGGACCATTTAATACAGGAATTTGGGGATGAGGATAAAAAATGTCAGGTTAAAAGGAATGAAAAACCATGAAAAAATTGTGAAAAGGGGCGGGGGAAAGTGGAAAGATAAATAATTTTTGTTGTTGCCCTATTCTTACACTTTAAGGAGTCAAAGGAAAATCTATATTTAGTTTGGGTAAAAACAATAAACTTGCCAAGTATCACAGGTAAATTATATGTAAAATACAAGTTATTTCTGCAAAGCAGTTTCTTGACTCCTGATTAATATTACAAAACAGATAAGACATTTAACAATAGACCAATACGTAATTGTATCCTCCTTTAATTTGAAACCAGTCAGCTCTAAATTATTCATCCTAGCTCAAGAACAGATATATGCATAACTTAAAATGATCAATAACCAAGATCATTTTGATTTTACTTTGGAATATGCTTTTTAATTTTCAATTAAACATGAGTATCTCTGAAATGTTAGACTTTATTTAAAACTCTAACAGAGAAAAGGGGCAATCCACTGTGCAAAGTCTTATGATGCATCCTCTACTAGGAACTGAAAGTATGTTTCAGGCCAATATCAGACTTAATGGAGTAGCTTTTTTTCTTTACACTTTTCCACACTGACTTTTAAAAATACCAAGTAGTAGTAGCTTTATTATTTTTCTAGTAATAAAATATTTGTATTTGAAAAACCAAAGAGTGTAAGTATCCTCTTTTTTACATTTTTCTGGAAAAGGATCAGATTAAATAATTGCGTTTAGAGAGCTTCTCTGATACAAAGCACATTTAAAAAAATACTAGTAGAAAAAGCCCGACAGGAACAAATCGTTAACAAAGCATAATACTATAAGAGCTATCCTCTAGGTTTGTAACTTGGATAATGACTATTTTGGCAAATATATGAAAATACTAAAATAAACAGCAGTTTTAGCAACCAATGGTGAACAAAACAAAGATGCTACAGAATTTTTAAATATTGGCATAGATACTGATTAAAGATTTATATTTCCTGTGTAAAATAATGTTTTTACAACCAAAACTAGTTACAAGATAGTCAATGTACTGAGAATTACTTCACTTGCAATACTGAATACTTTTTAATATTAGATGTAAGTTAAGACAGAATCGTATTTAGAAATCAATGGACAGGGAAAACTGTCTTACTTAGGCAACAGTTTAAAAAAATAACAAGAATATTTTGGTATTATCAATTATTTCTAGCTATGCATTATCTTCAAATTAATAAGATTAAAAAGATTTAACTTCAAAGCTGTAAAATTTACTTAACTATCATCTGAGAAAGTAATGGGTGGGCCCTATACCATTTGTATAATAACTGTTTAGTAATGTTGGTATATGTTCTATGAGGGATCTGAACTTGGTGCTTTTGTCTACTTAGTAGCTCAGTTGTTAATTCTTAAAAAACAAACAAAACAAAAAACCCAAACATTCTGATTTTGTTGTTTAAAAAAATGTTTTCATTTTAATGGTCTGAGTTAGTAACAAACAAATATACAAAACTGTCTTTCACATTTCCATACATTGTACTATGGACCGAATGAAAACTCTGGACTACAAATGCAGGTTTCTTTGTATCCTTTTTTGTTGGTGTTGCTATGCTGAGGATTGAACCCAAGGTCTTACACATACTAGGCAAGTGCTTTGCCACTGAGTTATATCCTCAGCCTCCTTGTGTCCTTGACTTCAATTATTGTCACTTATAAATAAAGGCAATTTGCAAAAACATGCATTTGTGAACAGATGCCAGATGTTGTGCATGTAAATTAATGCACAGACAATAGTGTACACTGTTTGTTTATACAGTTGTGTGTCAAGTATAACTGCATAACTGACATAGAACCAGTTACCCTGGAATATTCCACTCTATTTGAAAAGCATTTTTGTGAAACAGATGGAAATACAGTTTAAAACAAAAGTTGTATTCTACAAATACAATAAAATTCACAATTTAAGCATCTGAAGCAGCTTTTAGGAAGGTTACTTCAATATCCCTGCTCCTGTATTGGATTTACGGGTATATCTTCAAAATTATGGGTAGGAATATAGCTGCTTTAAAGAAAATAAATATGCATATTAAGAGAAAAATTATGGTTTAAAAATATGAATTTTCAAAAATAGTCCCAATGCATGAGTCCACCTATATATTTTCAAGTTTTAGGAATTTAAAGAACTTCAGAATTTTGAAAGCAATCTGAAAAACTTCTAAACCTTTTTAAAATATGATTTTTTCCATCTTACTAATGTTTCCTATTTGGTAACTTAACAGAAAAATGGACAGCTTCTAGTTAAACTTACTGTGATAATTCATAATTATAAATTTATGACTTCATTAGAAGGTCAAGTAATTGGAAATTGGGTTATAATGAAAATGATAAGGAAGGAGGCCCCTTTCTCCAACCACTCATCTGAACTAGTAATAAGCACCAACACACTGAATTTTTTTACATTAAATTATTTCCAGAAATCTATAGGTAGGAAAATCCAATATTTCTTAAAAATATTTTCCTGGGTTGTGGTAAGATGTGCTTTACCTCTTTAAATCTATCTACAACCTAAATTATTTCTATATTATAAATTTCAACTCCCTGGCAGGAATGTAAATGCTAACAGGCTAGATATAAACAGAGGACTTGGGCATGATTCTCAGAGTAAAGTCCCCCTTTTCCCTAAGGCCTGAGGTTGATGTTTTTGCCTATGCTATATGGAACAAATGAGAGAAGATGATGCATCTAAACTACTAGGGTTTCTCTGAGGCAGTATCATAGGACTTGGCCTCCCATATTAAGAAAACACTTGTTTTACTAACTAACTCATATGAATACTGCTGTAAACACTGTAAGGACAACTGCAGTTTAAAAGGAAATGGGCTATGTTCTATGGCAAATGAGATTAACTTTAAAGAAATATCTTCGTTTTCCATGGGGCTTACCCATGAGGAAAATGTGGCTATAATTTCAAATGTCTACTTCAATGATTACCTAAACGCAAAGTGTCTTTTAATAATATTTAAACTATAAATGATTGAGGAAAGTAAGCCAGGGGAGAATTGTAAAGATGTATACTTACAACACTACATTAGGAGATGTAGTTCTCTACTCTGTACTTTGAAAATGAAAGAAACCAATTCTGCCCAGAGTCAATACTACAAGCAAGAAATATGGCTTCTTCCTACTTTTCTCTACATGCAAAATTAATTTTATGATTTTCCCACTGCTAATATTCTCCATCTCTCTCATGAGTTAGGCAAATTAATCTAATAGATTACCTTTGTTTTCACAATGTTTTAAAAAACCTTTCAGAAATGGAATATTTAACACTTAAGGAAAATTTCTATTATTGAATACCTTATCTAATGGCAGGTACAAGTATTAAGGATTATTGCTTTTAATAAGATAACCAATAGAAATAAATTTAAGCTAAACTCAAATACTTATTTTTAACCCAATGCTACCATGTTTTATTCACAAATCAAGTGACATTTGCCTTCAATTCTTTGCCAGTTTACTGAAGTTTTAAATATAAGAAGTTGGTCTGTTAACTTGATATCAAGACAACAGAAATATCCACATAATCATGACTTATTTGGGCACTGAGCAGGAACACTGCTTTCTTGATAGGACTTAAGGCACTAAATGGTGGTAAAATAAACAAAAGTATGAAGATTAACAACTTCTTTAGAATCCTAAAAAAGGAGATAGTTTAGAATGACACTAGTAAATCTTTTCCACAAACAAATAAGGCATCCTGTTGGCAAACACAAATAAAACACAAGGTCATATTGAACCTAATACATTCACTGTCTTAGCTAAACTACTTGAATCTCTAGCTACCAAACTTAAGAAAGCTATAATAGTGTGTATAAAGGTTGAAAAGGCACCACAAAGAGAACTCTATCACTTCCAGTTCTAAGAGTTAAGGAAGCTGTGCGCAACACTGCAATGTCATCTGATTATCCATTTATTCTTTCAAATGTATCATGTAGTTATATTTTTACTTCAACAAATCAGTGAATGAAATACTAGTTTAATAATAAATTTATTTAATGAAATAGGAAATTGCTGCAGTGTCTAACACAGCCCCATTTATAAAGCTAAATGAATTCTAGCATTGAATGCATATTCTGGATAACACTGGAGCAAATCTGTATGAACAAAAATGATTACCTCAACATGAAATTCACAACAGAAATTCAACATATAACTAAATAGGATTTACTGAAAGCCATGAAGTATAGCACAGATACAGAGAACATAATTATAACCACAGCATTTTCCTTGTGAAAAATACAGCTATTAGTAAAATAAAATGTACAATTGAAAAATTTCCAGAGGAAAAAACACAGTATAAACAAAAATACTTTTCTTTGAGATAGGGAAAATAGTCTGTCACTGTTTTTTTTTCATTACAATATAATTTGACACAAAAAGCAGTCATAGAATTGCACCAATTCCATATCCAGTTTCCTGAACATGTTAAAAGGAGTTCATAAAGCAGAATGCAGTTTCTGAATTTTATATTTTAAATCGATGATATTCCCATATAGGATGTTACATCACATACCAGATCTGTTTACATAATGTACAATACTTTCAGTTTTGTGGCCAGACATGAATACAAATGCATGCTTTTTGCCACCTCTCTTTCATTCTGGCATGTAGTGTAGCCAGAGTCAGAAATAATGAAGTTACTTAAGTGTTCTTTCTCTAATAATAAAGAAAAACTATATTTAGTGCATGCTTCATCATTTGTCAAAAAAAATTTCTGAAAATAAAATTCAGTTACTCAATGGTTTACAAAATAGAAAGATCATTCATTAGGATAAAAATGTGGTGGGATTAAGGTCCATTTCTAAGGACTGACTTCCTTGACAGCACCACTATCCTTCTGCAGAGGTTCTGGTGAAAGTTTGGTGATGGAAGTAGCACACCTGCAGGAGGCCTCTGCTTGACAATTGATTATCTGTGACCACTCCACCTCTGCTATTTCATTAGTGCTATAAAAAGATGGGATTTTTGTGGAAATGTTAGGAACATTTCTGCTGTACATGATTTAGAAGTTCTCCAAATTTTTCAAACAGATCCTCTACCCATTTTACATTTTTCATACAAAGTTGAACAATTTCCTCTTGTCCTAAATCTTCATTTTTTTTCTGCACAGAGGAAATCTAAAATAAAAAAAAAAAGTGTCACATTAATCTCCAGGATACACAAAGAACTCACAAAACTTAAAATCAAAAAAAAAAAAAAAAAAAAAGGAAAGAAAAAACCCAATAAATAAATAGGCAAAGGAACTGAACAGGCAGGTACTTCACAGATGAAGAAATATGAATGGTCAACAAACATATGAAAAAATGTTCAATACCTCTAGCAATTAGAGAAATACAAATTAAAATTACACTGAGACTGTCAGAATGGCAATTATCAAGAATATAAAGCCAGACGTGGTGGCACACTATAATCCCAGAGGCTTGGGAGGCTGAGATAGGAGAATTGTGAGTTCAATGCCAGTCTCAGCAACAGAGAGGTGCTAAGCAACTCAGTGAGACCCTGTATCTAAATAAAGTACAAAATAGGGCTGGGGGATGTGGCTCAGTGGTTGAGTGACCCTAAGTTCAATTCCTGGTACCAAAAAAAAAAAGAATATAAGTAACAATAAATGTTGGAGAGGACTGGGGAAAAGGTACATTCAAACATTGCTGGTGGGACTGCAAATTGGTGCAACCACTCTGGAAAGCAGTGTGGAGATTCCTCAGAAAACTTGCAATGGAACCACCACTCCTCAGCATATACCCAAAGGGCTTAAAATCAGCACTATAGTGATGCAGCCATAACAATGTTCATAGCAGCTTAATTCATTTTTTTAAATTTAGACAATATATTTTTTAAGTTGTTGATGTACCTTTATTTTATTTATTTGTATGTGGTGCCGAGAATTGAACCCAGTGCCTCACCGATGCCAGGCAAGTGCACTACCATTGAGCCATAACCCCAGCCCCAGCAGCTCAATTCATAACAGCCAAACTATGTAGCCAACCTAGGTGCTTTTCAACAGATTAATGGATAAAGAAAATGTGGTACATATACATAATGGAATGTTTACTCAGGTGTACAGAATGAAGTTATGGCATTTGCTGGTAAATGGATGGAACTGCAGAATATCATGTGGAGTGAAATAAGCCAATCCCAAAAAACCAAAGGCCAAATCTTTTCTCTGATATGTGGATGCCAACACACAATAAGGGCAGAGGGGGAGGGAAGAACAGTTCGTTGGATTAGACAAAGGGGAATGAAGGTAGCAAGATGGGACTAGAAAAGACAGTAGAATTAATCAGACATAACTTTCCTATGTTCATATATGAATACAAGTGAAACTTCACATCATATACAACTACAAAAACAGGATCCTATAGAATAAGTTGTATTCTTTGTATGTATAGTATGTCAAAATACACTCTACTGTCTTGTATATCTAAAAAGAACAAATGAAAAAGAAAAAGTACCACATTAACTTTTACTTCACTTTATACTCAACCCCCTCACAAGGCCATATGCTTTCTATATCTTCAATGAAAAGATGAATTTATTAATTCATCAACATGTACTGATTTTTTTCTTATTCCCAACCATGGAGAATGTTTACTTCAGATAAATTTAAGTGAAGTCCAATCCTATTATCATTGGCTCCATGGGGGCAGAAAGGAAGGCTAGAAAAACTGCTTCAGACTTTCTCAATTCCTTCCAATTGTGTTAAAAACCAAATGACAAATATTGAGTTTAATTCTGTATTTCAGATCACTGTGAAAATAGTCAACATATTTTGCGTCACCACCTTTGCTAGACTATACTAGACTACTAAAACATCAGATGTAGCTTTGCGACAACTTAACCTTTTACAATTAAAAAGCTGATATCAAGCGGGATAAGGCAGTGAGATAGCAGAGCAGTGACTAAACTGAATTAAAACAGGATCATTCTATGAGAGAACAAAATGCAATAAAACTACTTATTATGGCAAGGCAAAGCAAGCACTAGCAGCTTAAAAACCTTACCAGTTGCATACTCAAGAGGTGGTAAAGCTGATGAGTCAGTACAAAACACAGCAGGGAAACTCAAACCAACATATCTAGTTGTCACAGAAGTATATAGGAAATTTTATTTATATATATATATATATATATATATATATATGTATATATGTATATGTATATATAATATTCACACACACATTTTACAACAATTCTTTCTAAAGCATTCACAAATACTATAGGTAGAGTCTCCTTAAGTTCAGAAAAGCACACATTTCTTTTTTGAATAAATGAAAAGACATTACCTCCTCCTTACATATCAGATAAACATGATATTTATAATGATGGAGTGAATGATATAAAGAATACAACTGTATTTTCTCTGGATCAACAGCAAACTCCTATAAAAAGAAAAAAGTTTATAGATATATTTTCTGTAACATCTGAGATAAGAATACTTTTGGGAAAATACTGGATCAAAAGTCTCATGGTAATTCTAAAAATGATTTATGTGGCTAGGTATTAGATGGTACAGAGGCACATTAAAAATAAGTTATTTTTAAGTCTTCTTTTTAAAAATTAACAAAATAGAAAAAATTTTTAACACTATAGAAAATTTTAATTAAAAACATGACTTATTTCTACCTCCCCACCCTTTCAAATATAAATTATATGAAGCCAGGAATTTTTTAACTAGTTTTTACTGTTGTATCCCTATTACTTAGAATTTTATTTGGCACACTAAGAGCCTATAAAGAATTTTTTGAAAGAATTAATAAATCTGTCTCTTCTTCAAAAGTAAATATTACATTGTCCCCATGATCCTTTATCTAACTTCATACTAGCAGCTGATAAACTGGATTGCTCTTACAATTGTGAAATGAGCCAAAGGCATTTGTGAATGTTATTTCTATAGAATACTTTTTTTTTTTTTTTGTGGTGCTGGGGATCGAACCTAGGGCCTTGTGCATGCAAGGCAAGCACTCTACCAACTGAGCTATATCCCCAGCCCTAGAATACATTTTTTGATGGAGCTGTTATTATGTGAAACTGTTTTCTCAAAAGGTTATAAGAATTTATACTGTGTTTAAAGATGAACAAATTCCAATTTTAATGACTCTGCAGGCATGAAATCAATATTGCATCTTATGAAGTATGGGCATCCTCATTTATCTGTACACATGTGTATTCAATGACAAAATTATAAAAAGGTAATACATACATTAATTAGCTTGTTAGCCATTCCAAAAGTATAATATTTTAAAATATGTTGTACATGATAAATATATACATAATTTTAATTTTTCAATTAATAACAATCATATACAAATGTATAAGCATAAGCACAGGATTATTCTTTCCTTATTAGTCTATTTTAAAACTCTGTGAGCACTTACTATATGCTAAATACTGTGCCAGGCACTGGAGAAAAACAATAAACAATACTAAGTCCCTGTTCCTCAGGTTAGAGTTGTTTATTCCTACCTAAAAAGTATTTATACTTAATGACAACATAGTATAAAATACTTGCTTATTTCAATGTTTTAGGTGGGAACTGTATTATTAACTGGAAAAGGTATACTTTCATTAATCAATATATCCTTACCTGTGCAGATTTAGAGGTTGTTTTAGAAGTCCTTAGAGTTTTCTTATTATAAGCTTTGCCATTCATTTTGATTTTAGAAATAGCAGATCCTCCACTTTTTGTTTTAGAGTCTCGAGTAATTATTGTTAGTTCAGGAAAACTTTCCAAAGCATTCTTTAAAACAATGAAGCATAATAACTATCAGAAGAAAACTAACCTGAACTATTTTCAATATTCAAAATACTCTCTCTCTCTCTCTCTCTCTCTCTCACACACACACACACACACACACACACGTGTACGTGGTAGGGGGTATAGACACAGCTACAAATTCTTTGCACCTCCTCCCATCAGATGTGGAATCTATTTTCCCATCCCTTGACTCTCTGGGCCAACTGTATGGCCTGCTTTTTAAAGCAAAAGCAAAAGCACACTACACCGTAGGGACTCTTGAACAAGACAGAATTCTTCCTATTTATGCCTCACTGGCTTCAAGGCAGGAGAAAGAGGGACACATATAAGTTACTTCAAAGCTCTTCTACTTTAAGAATTTTTAATACCCTGAAATAAAGCCAAGCCCTGCTATAAAACAGTCATCTGATCCCGGATGAAGATGAGGACAAAAGACAACAAAAAGCTTATAATCCTTCTCTGGCTTTGACACTTCTCATTCTTCTTTTAAATGCACAAAAAGCACTGCTAAGATAAGATCTTAAAACACAGCTTGATGAATTTTCTGTACATAAAAACAGCTTATGGTAGCTAACACTGATAATATGGTGGCCATGTGGCAGAACCAAGTCCACTGCCATATTTATGCCCTTACCTACTTGGCAAATCATCCCGACATAAAAAGCTACAAACAATAACTGAATGATACGTGTAGCTAAATTTAACTAGTTTCATTATAGTTTTATAAATTAGACTGTGGTACCAGGAACATTTATTGTTTTGACACTAAAAGGATTAAAGTACTGCCACTATATTTACAATTCAGAATGTGGTCCTTATTTGATAATCTCAACTGTTAACTGTTAAAACGTTTGAGGCCATTCTTTGCCAAACACATATAGTTCCCTAGCACTGGCATTATGGCCCTGATAATAGTACATTTTCAAAAATGATAAATTTTTCTTATGTAAATGTAGTATGGAACAAAGTGTCATTTGATGCAAACAATAAAACTTTTGGCATTTCCTATTAGAGTGAGCTATCACTACTTTCTAGTATTGTTCTTTTCTTGGATTATTTGTACTTTATCAGAATTCTCATGCTTTGCATTTAAAACATGCCCAGAGTAATTTTGCATCCAGATTACTAATTGCAATAAATGGAATCTAAAGACTATAACTGGATTCTAAATTTAGAAACCATTGGCACTAGGTCAGTGGAGATGAAAGAAAATATAAAACTTTCCAGTGAGCACAAGATGCTAAAGATAACATAAAGCATGTGGTTTTGGGAGGAAAATAGAATATCATTAACTTCAAAGGCTTCAGGACTCACTCCAAAAATCACCATGAACATCATGAGAAACTGTGCTAATTATTTCTAAGGAACAGAACTTTTTTTCTTTTTTTGTACTGGGGATTGAACCCCAGGAGTACACTGGGATTACAGGCATGCAGCACTGCACCTGGCCATACATTTTCCTTCCTATTGTATTTAGGGCTATGATTGTTACTGAGTTTTGCTAATAAATAATCTAAAGGAAATACCTTGAATGATTGATCCAAATGAAGATTCAAAAGCAGTCTCTTTCGGTTATCATTTAGCATGCCATCTATTTTTTTCATATGAGGTAAAAGTAGCTCATCTGAAATAACATAATTTATTTTAACAGAATAAACTATCAACTTGTTAAAATTCCAACTTTTTCTCAAAACATTTATATGTTAAAATTTAAATTCATTGGCTTATGTAAAATATTGCTTATGAAAATGGAAATTAAGATTTCTGAATAAAGGCTAACTTGTAAAATAAATTTATAATAGAATGTGAAAAACAGGCAGCATAGTATGATAATGGGATATGTTCTGCAAAAGTACTGGGTTTTAGTTGAACTAGAACTAATCCATGACAGCAATGTGATCAACTGGCAAGGTGCCCAATTTCTACACATCTCATTTACTGTCTGAACAATAACAGTGATTACTCAGTATAAATTGGTCATCATTAGTTTTATAAATCACCAGTATGACCAAGAGACATTCCTTTTTATTAAATGCAGTGCTGGAGACTGAACCTGGGACCTTATGCATGCTAGTTAAGTGCTTTACACTGAGTTGCAACCCCAGTGCTGAGGTATTCTTAATTCACTGTCATTTGAAGCAAAGAAAAAGTAGGGTGAGAAAAATGAGCAAAACTCAGTGTCAAAAATATAAGAGTCAAAGGGCTGAGGTTGTGGCTTAGCAGTAGAGCGCTTGCCTAGCACATGTGAGGCACTGGGTTCGATCCTCAGTACCACATGAAAATAAATAAATAAAATAAAGGTATTGGGTCCAACTGCAACTAAAAAAAAAAAAAGTCAAATTTTATAAAAGGAGAAAAAGTGTGAAAAAGATCCCCATTTGAAACATTTTACTTCCTTTTTTTTTTACCTCTCTGAACTTTAAGCTTTTAAGAAAAGTACTTTCAAAATATAAATTAATTGCCCCTAGTACAGAATTAAATACTTTAGGTTATTAAACTATTTCTTAATTTACCAACATAGTAATACATAATATTTTATACTATTAATTGTTTTCAATGATCTTTCTGAAAAAATATAAATACTTCTCAGAGTCTAGGTTATAAACTTCATAGCTGAATAAAATGAATGCTTACATATTTAGAATATGAATACAAGCATGGCAACTTGAGAGAGAATGGCTCCTTACAAAAAAGTCCTTGTTGAGAAATACTTCCTAAGGTTGCTGCAACATACCTCATAGTTTAATTTTGCCTGACTAGTAAGGATTAAATCTAACCAAATGCTATTTACATTTCACAAAAACAAAAAATATTTTTTTTTCTGGTACCAGTGATTGAACTCAGAGGCACTCGACTACTGAGCCACATCCCTAGCCCTATTTTGTATTTATATTAGAGACTGTGTCTCACTGAGTTGCTTAGCACCTCGCTTTTTGCTTTGAACTTGAAATCCTCCTGCCTCAGCCTCCCCAGTCGCTGGGATTACAGGTGTGTGCCACCACACCCAGCTCACAGAAACAAATTAAACATCTGTTAAATTACTTATCTTCCAGTATAACCTTTTTGATTTCTTTCCCCTTATATAAAATAGAGGAAAATCAGAAAGCATTGATAAGCAATAAGTATATAAAATCTTTTTTTTGATAGTGGTGGTGCTGGGGATCGTACCCAGGGCCTTGTTCATGCGAAGCAAGCACTCTACCAACTGAGCTATACCCCCAGCCAAAAATCTTTTATAATAGACAAAAATGACTACTACAAGAAAATTCTTTAACTAAAGATAAAAATATACAATTTTTATGCCTTTATCATCCGGTTCATTTATCCAACTATTAGAAAACAGTATATCGAAATATGGATTTTCATGTAACAGAGACACTCAGTAAAATACTAATGAGGATCATATACATTTTGGAAGGAATTCAAAGAAACAAATGAATAATAATTTTTCCCTGAGTAGGAAGTAATAGAAATACTTTAAATATAAAGTTTCTCTAGTCTTCAGACAATGAATGAAAAGAATATGACCATTTTCTAGAGTGAAGGCATAATGAACTTAACTGACAATTTACAGATATATATTATACAAACCACACATAAACATATAACTAATAGGTAACAAGTTTTTAAAAAGTCCAGAAAGCACTACTTAGTAGACTGTACCATTGCTCTTCTCTAAGGCTTGCATTGTGTCAGGGTCCAGGGCAATGCTAACAAGCAATTCCATGTAACTCTTAAAAGTTTCTTTCATTGCTCTTGTGTTCAAAAAGCGAGTGACAAAAGGAGCTGGAGGATCGAATTCTGGGATGAAGAAAAGATGAAAAATTAAATTTTCCTTCCTAACAACTTTTATAATATTTTTCTCTATAACAGGAGCCTACAAGCAGATGAATGATTCAAGATACAGTTTCTTTCAATTAAAGGCTTTCTTAGCCTCCCTTTAAAATCACCCTAGGTAAGATACTTTGAAAGTTGGTTTGCACATCACAACCACTGAAGAACTTTTACAACAGAATAAAAAAACAGACTGCTAGGTTTACTAAAAGAGAATCTTTGGTAGTGGTGTGGTAAGAGTGACAATTAAGTTTAAACATTATACTTTTAAAAAGCTTCTATGTGATTCTGAGACCTAGCACCAGTTTGCCATCTGGAAATATAGGCCAGGTAAGAACCCATGTCTCTCCCCTTGGCCCATACCATAGACACCTGCCGTTCTGTCATGCCACTCTAGTCTTGATGGTTTCTCTGTTTAGTTTGGTAAGAAACCCATTTATGAGTTAATATATAGAGATTTCTCTTGCATTTCTACACTTAAATTACTTCAGAATTCTAATATTACTACAGTAATATTAAAATTAAAAAATGTAAACATAGCCCATATAGAGAGGAAATTTTACTTAAATTCAATGGCAACAACTCTATGATTTAAGAAGTTTGCTTCAATTTTGACATTTCTGTAACTATTATTAGAGCCCTTTAGCAGTCTCTGGCATCAAGGCTCTTTTCATAATACTAAGATGCTATGTATATTATTCACTATGTGGGCATTTGCAGAAGAAATATTAGGTAAAACTACAGATTCCTTACAATGAATCAAGGCAGTGTCACCAAATTATACTAGTAGTTATACACTTCATCACAACTTTGTCTCATTAGTGCCAAGCATTTGCAGGGGGAAAAAGCTAGTTTCACTTAAGAATAATCCTCAATGAGGCAGTAAAAACTATTACCTTAAGAGCACCCATATGATCGAGTAATGAGACAAATTAACTAGTTTTTCCCAAAACATTTTTTTTTTAATTTGGAAAAATGACATACTATGTTTTTTAGACTTGAGTATTTTCTTTAAAATTAATGAAGTGAATCTGTTGCTTCAAGGAAAACAACTGACAGTATTTGTATTTATTGTCAGTGATAAAATCTGATGTACTTTATTCTACACTGTGTTCAAGACTTTACTGATGAGATTGGTAGCAAGATTAATGTTATTTTTGATACTATAAAATGAAATATATATCCTAAATATAATGTCTAAAATCATAATGTTTTTAGAAGAAAACACAGGATCCATGTTCATAACCTTGGATTTGGCAATGAATTCTAACTATTACAACAAAGCACAAGAAACAAACAAACAAAAAAAACCCAATAAGACAAATTGGGGTTCATTAGAATTTAAAATAAATGAAAAAACAGCCTACTTAATGGAAGGAAATATTTCAAATCAGATAAGAGTTTAAAGTCTAGAGTATATAAAGAACTCCTACATCTTAATAACAAAATTAAAAGAAAAATCAAAACTACAATGAGATACCACATTTAAAAGAATAGCTATGTTTTTTGTTTTTAAAGTGTTAGGATGTGGAGAATTGAAACTGTCGTGCATTCCTGCTTAGGATATAAAATAGTGCAACCGTTATGAAAAACAGTTTGATGGTTTCTCAAAAATTTCATCAATGAATATTGACATGATACAGTAATTCTATTCCTAGGTATATACCCAAAATAATTGAAAATACGAACTCAGATACTTATATGCCAATGTTCATTACAGCAAATTATTCATAATAGTGAAAAAATGGAAACAACCTAAGTGTCCATCAAGAGATGAATGGGTAAACCAAATATGATGTAACATACAATGGAATATTATAGAGCCATAAAAAGAATTGAATATTCTAATTATTCAGCTATAAAAAGAATGAAGATATGATATATGGTACAACACAGATAAAACTCAAAAACAGTATTCTAAGTCAAAGAAGCCAGACACACAAAGACAAATTCTATGATTTCATATATATGGTCAAATTAATAGAGATAAAAAAAATATAAGTTACCATCCGCTGGAAGAAAGGGTGAATGGAGAGATATTGCTTAACGGGCACAGAGTTTCTGTTTGGCTAATTAAGTTTTGGAAATAGGTAGTGATGATGGTTGCAGAACAATGTGAATGTAATTAATAATACCAAATTGTACACTTATAACTACAATATCATCAAAATGACAAATTTTATGTTTATGTATTTAACTATAACTTTTTAATTTGAAAAAAATAAAATGTGTGAATTTTTGGAAGATCTATATCACTGAGATAATATTTCCACACGGTCAATTAATATGCCATGAAACCACGCATGCATGAAAAATACATTCAAAGGGCAAGACAAATCAACAGGTTTTAATGTAACAACAGAGCATGAACAGTTCAAAAAACTGTCATTTGTTGGGCTGGGGTTATGGCTCAGCGGTAGAGCGCTCACCTCGCACGTGCAAGGCCCTGGGTTCGATCCTCAGCACCACATATAAGTAAATAAAATAAAGTTATTTAAAAAAGTTAAAAAAAACTGTCATTTGTTAAGTTTTGAGTAGCAAATAAAAATATTCATAATGATTATAATACTATTCCCTTTCCCAACTATATAACTTTATGGTGCTAAGTTTTGCTCATATACATTAACCAAAATAATATATAATAACTGAAGATAGAAGCAGATTTGAAAGTAGAATTCATGTTAATAGTTTTAAAAAACAGTTGTTTAAAAAAAAGTGTTAATAAGTAGAACTCCAGTTTATTTTAAATATTTTAAAATTTTGTTTTAAATTGCTATTTAGTAAATATCAATAGATTTAACCCACATAAACCTAAGTATTTGAAATCCTCAATAATCTGAGGACTTTAAAGGTGCCCTGAAACAAATAATTTACAAATGAGCAGAATATAAATCTGTTATCAATATTTACCTTCTTAAAAGCACTAAAATACTTACTTATGAGTGACATCTAGTGGTCACTCAAGTTACCAATGGAAGAAATTTTTTTCTCATTGTCATTTGAAGAAACTGCTAATTGCAAATTCAGAACTCAAACCCCTCTATTCTTTTTAAACCCCTCCTCTTTCTTTTTGCAGTGCTGGGGATTAAACACAGGCCTCTGCCTGCTAGGTAAGCACTCTACCAGACTGAGCTATACCTCCAGACCCCTCAAACCGTTCTATTATTATAAGCAATAGGCAGGGCAGCTAACTACAAAAATTACACATAATGCTTTCAAATACATACTCAAAGTACTGAACCTTCTTAAAAATTCTCATGTGTACACTTTTATTTCACAAACAGCTTTTTAAAACAACACATTTAAAATAGACTTCAGCACTGAAAGAATTTTTATTATGACTTTATTTCTAATCAAATAATCTCTAAGATCATCTCTCAAGCAGTGATACTTGGAACTCAGAAACCATTCTTGACAACAACCTTAACCACAACCACCAAACAATTTATCATTCAAGTTTTCCCAAGATTACATCCGGAATTTCAACTCTGTCTTCTTTCCTTCATCCTTATTGCCTCTATTTAGCTTCAGATTCAATTTGTGCCTGAAACCATGCCTTGTAAAATTCAAATTTTACCATGTTGCTTCCCTATTTAAATCCCTCCAAGGACTGTCCGTTGCTTTTCAGTTTAGGTGTGGCATACTTGGCCTTCCATCACCCCTTTATCTCTTCCTATCTTTAACTTTATGCTCCAGGAGAACAACATATTTTCTCTGTAAAGGACCATATTAAATATTTTAGGTTTTGTTGGTCATAAGGTCTCTACAGAAACTACCCAAACCTACCACTGTAGTGGAAAAGAAACTGTATGGAAATACATACATTTCCAAACAGTGTCTTTGGGCCATGTTCCAATAGCACTGTTATATAACAGTCTGGTTGCAGTGGTGCACGCCTGCAATCCCAGCGACTCAGGAAGTTGAGGCAGGAGGATTGCAACCTCGTGATCAGCTTCAACAACTTAGTGAGGCCCTAAGCAACTTAGCGAGACCCTGTTTCAAAATAATACATAACGTAAAGGGCTGGGAACACTGCTCAGTGGTAAAGGGACCCTGACTTCCATCTTCAGTAATTCCCCTGCCCAGTCAATAAAAAAGGCTGATGACAAGATTTGGTCTATAGCCATAGTTTGCCAGTCTCTGCCCTTGAATTGCTTACAATTTCTTGCATACATCACACACCAAGGTTTGATAGAAAATGGAATGTGTGCTGTATATTCTTATGTCTTAAAAATTATATCAGTTTTAATTTCCAGTACACTATATTAACAAATATAAATACTCTACATAAATGCCCTTTAAGATTTTCTACAGTTTTTTTTTTAGAGTAACAAAGGATTCTAAGGTCAGAAAGTTTGATAACTGCTTATCTGTTTCATTGCAATTTTCTCATTCTATAAAAAAGAAAATGAAGGTATATCTTAGTCATGGGCACATGGTTGGCAGAAGCATATACAATTATTATGCATTGTATATATGTCAGAAGTAGATATTATTTTATATGTTTATATATGTCATATTAATTATAGTTTTAAGTTGCTTCTTATTTAATGCTTTTCTTCTGGCATTAACAGAGACTTAGAAATTTAGAACTGGAAGACTGTTAGAACATTCTATCTACAAACTGACATAACTGAGGCTAGAATTCAAAAAGATGAGTTGTTTTTCTATTAAGGCTGAGTGTGTGGGCCATCTGAACTTTACTTAGTGTGTTTTTTTCCCCCCTAAAAGCATAAGCAGAACTTGTAAGGTAGATAAATGCTGTAAAGAACAAATGAATTTTACATCTTCAGCATCATTGTTCCTTCCCTTCATGCAGACTGTCTGGAGGTATCAAGGTGCTCACTGTGCGGAGCACTCACCCTCGTCATCGCTACTACTAGAATGGATCTCAGGAGATGAATCAGACTGCGAAGATGAAAATTCTTCTTTCCATTTCTTGCGTTTCTTTGGTGGTGGCTCAGCTTTTACTTTTAGCTGTTTAACTTTGGGTTTCACAGAAGGAGCTTTTGTTGCAGTTTTTGATGCTGGAGGATCAGAAGTTTTACTGCTACTACTTGGCTTAGGCTGAACAGTTCTGTAATGTTACAAACAAACTTCATTAATACACTAAATCTTGTAAGACTAAAATAAATTAGGAAAAAATAGTGAGAATCACAGAAGAAAAAATTATTTAAAAACCCTCACCAACTCTTCCAAACTAAAATATATGCCCAATACATCAATAGTGACTCCCAGGAGGGTGTGGTGGTGCATGCCTCTAATCCCAGCAGGCTTGGGAGGCTGAGGCAGGAATATCGAGAGTTCAAAGCCAGCCTCATTTTATGGACAAAAAAGAGGACTTCAGAAAAATTTCTTCTCTATGTTACAAAGACCTTTTCACTCTAAAATTCAATTATTTTCTGTATACTATATGTTTCCATAAAAGGACTAAGGCAAAGAAAAGAATGGTTATTTCATCACAGTATGAGTTTTCTAGTGTCCACCTCATTCTTTCAAAAGAATCACTATTTCAACAGGTACTAAAATTTTCAGAACTATCTATTGTAACATCAAAAACAAGTCAGGCGAGGCACAGTGGCAGATGCCTATAATCCTAGCAGCTGGAGAGGCTGAAACAGGAGGATAGCGAGTTCGAAGCCAGCCTCAGCAATGGAGGCGCTAAGAACTCAGTAAGACCATCTCTAAATAAAATACAAAATAGGGCTGGGGATGTGGCTCGGTGGTTGAGTGCCCCTGAGTTTCAATCCCTGGTACCAAAAAGCAAACAAACAAACAAATAAATAAACAAACAAATCAGTCTCTTCAACTGATACAATCTTTTTTGTACAATGATATTGCCAAAAATAGGCCTATAAAAATGTAAAAATATTACAAAAGAAAACAAATACCTAATAGTTTGTGAAGGCTTATTTCTTGGTTTTTTGGAACACACACGGACATATTCCTTTTTGTTTGCATTTTCAATGAACTTCACATATATCCTTTTGTATTTAGTCTTTGCATCTCCAAAATATCCAAGGTACTAAGGAAAGAAACACCTTGAATTACATAATTGTACAATCTACACATAAATATTACTTTGTTGTCTGGATTCTCACTTGCATCCTTCATCTTCCCTGAAATGCAGCTCTGGCCAAGCTAGTTTTACCCTGAATAAAAATGATTCTAGGCTCATTTTTGACTGTAAGCCAATCCATATGGTTATAAAAGCAATCTCATTTGACAGATGCTTAGCTACTCAAATCTACTGAACAGCTATGAAAGTACAAAAGAATAACTTCTATCAGTCTTCTGGTAACTCAGGATATTTGGTACAATAATCAATACAAGAGCTCACGAGTCCATGTGAAACCTTTAGTCTAACACTAATCCCTTTCCTTTATTTAAAAAAAAAGTTAAGCAACAGTCATTAAATTTTAAATAGCTAGGATTTACTGATTTTATTTTTAAATTACACTATCAGAGTTTCATATACTATGTAGTTCAAATATTTTAAAATATTTAATATAAAATTTATTTAAATCTAAAATCATTCTATATTTTCTCCTGGATCATTGTTGAAATATAGGAAGGCTAACATAAACAAGCATTTTACTTACACTATTTGTGGCTGCAAATTCTCTTTGCCCATCTCGAACTTCTGGAACAAATTTCTGTAATAAAGCTTTTTGTACTTTCCAAATAGCTGGGGGCTCTTTTCCTGTTTTTAAAGCCTCCTGTTGTAAGAAATTATTTATATTTTAGATTTATAGAATATCTTAGAGCTGAAAGAAATATTAAAAACCTCTTCGATCATTTATTTCTAATTACTACTGTATTTCTGTTATAATTATTTTTTTTCCCTTGCAGTGTTAGGATCAAATCCTGGGTTTCGAGCATGCTACGGAAGCATTCTACCACTAAGTTGTACCCCTAGCCCCTAGCAATAACTCTTATAAGCTGGTTATGTTATTCAGTCTCTGCTTAAATTCTTTCAAAAATAGGGAGCTCACTAACACAAGTAGCACATTAACTTTTTGTTGGAAAATCTTCTGCTAATGATATTGTCATATATTATTTATGCAATGTTATAAAAGTATATACATATTTCAAAAGACCAGAAACAAATATGCTAAAATATTTACAGTAGTTGATTATGAATGGAAGGAATATAGTTATTGAATGCTATGTTTTTGTTCTAGCTAATGCCATTCTGCTCTGCTCCAATGTAAGAAGAAAAAAAAAAGATAAAAGCATGGGAGGGGAGGGGAGGGGAAGGGAGGGGGGATAGTAGAGGATAGGAAAGGCAGCAGAACACATCAGACACTAGTATGGCAATATGTAAAAAAGTGGATGTGTAACCGATGTGATTCTGCAATCTGTATAAGGGGTAAAAATGGGAGTTCATAACCCACTTGAATCAAATGTGTGAAATATGATATGTCAAGAACTATGTAATGTTTTGAACAACCAATAATAAAAAAAAGATAAAAGCAAAAGCAAGCTAACAAAAATTCAAAAATGTATTATCTTAAGCATGACTAAAATTTTCTTATTTAAAGTTATGAAATTAAGTCTAAATTATATTTTTACATGATAGTCCTGTTATTTTTCTTTAAGCTTTAAAATTATATAAATTACCATTTTCTATAAAAAGTTCTAATAACATATTGAGTTGGAAGCCTTGAAAAACTTAACATTTCAAAACTACGGTAATTACTAGCATCAACTGAATCTGACAGGTCAGAAACACATCACATCAAGATAAAGTTAAAACCATTTTCAATGATTTCCTTTTTCAAAATATCTAACATCTACTTACACTTAGAATAATTGTAAAAATATAACACTTGTAATGGAAGGTAGATGAATGCTAATGAAGTCATCATGAAGGCTATAAATGCACTGTAAGTGAACTACAACCTTTAAACGTGTGAATGTTCACATCACCTTAAAAGTCTCTATGTCTTCTATCTTTACCACAAATTCATCACGCTCTCTGTATTGGCCTTCTCCTCCACTTTCTGTGTTTTCTTCATCTGTAAAACCTTCTATGGCAACAGTGTCCTGTTCTTTTGCAAACTGTTGTGAAGGAAGATCATCATGATCAACGGCTTTTGGGGGTTCTGTAGAATTTATATTTTCCAGAATGTTTACTGCAGATGAAGTAGATTGGAGAGATTCTTGCTTAACTGTACCCACAGTGGTGGAGGTAGTAGTGGTACTAGGAGTACCGGCAGATGGGCTAGTACTTGCCACCTGTAGGGCTTCTGAAACTAAATAAAGTAAATGCAAATCAGTAATACAAATATTTAAAATTTACATGTTTTGAGTAAAATCTGAACAATTTAAAAAGAAAAGTGTGATTATTTTTGCAATGAAATAGTTGAAGCAGTCAAAACCATTGGAAGAAATTAAGAATAGCTGACAATTTCCAAGAATCAAAGTTGTGAGAACTGAATCTGGATGACAAGAAGATTGCAATGCAAACCTGCACGTATGTATGTATGTAGTATGTATCTTTATCCTCAACTCCACTTTAGGTAGAACAAAGACATATTAAAAGAATAATCACATAAAAGTGATATACGGAAAGGTCAGGCAACTAAATCTATAAAGAAGTCGTAGAAAATGAAAGGCCAATTAGATGTGGGAGAGGAAAATATCCCCCAAATACTATAAAACAACACTAGAAACAAATGGAGGGAAGGTATAAAGAAATATGTCAACAAATCAAATAACCTAGATGAAATGTGTCCCTAGAAGATACAAACTACTAAAAAGGCCTCAGGAAGAAAGGGAAAATCTAAATAGACTAATATATATATATCCATCCATATATCCATCCATCCCCCAGGATAGTAGAAGAGCAAATAAATATATATAAAGTAGTTTAGAAGCATCCTACAAACAACAAGCCAAATGGCTTTAATGATGAATTCTATCAACAGAGAATTAACACCAATCCTTTACAAACTCCAAAAAATAGGAGGAAACAATTCCCAACTCATTTTATAAGGCCATTATTATTCTAATACAAAAACATGAGAAAACTACAGACCACAACATAAGCACAAAAATCCTGAACAAAATACAAGCAAATTTGCTAATATATAAAAAGAGTTATATAGGAGCTAGGGACATAGTGGTTAAGTGCATGGTTAGCAGGCATGAGGCCATGGTTTCAATGCCTAGAACCAAAAAAGGAAAAACAAAAAAAAAAGAATCACACAGTCATGACCAAGTGGGGTTTATCTTAGGAATACAGGTTAGCTTAATATTTTCAAATCAATGCTGCCCCCTTTCGGTGACTCTAGACACTAAGGTAGGAGGATCCCAAGTTCGAGGCTAGCCTCTAAAGCTTGGTGAGTCTCTTCCTTGAAATAAAAAATAGAGTTGAACCCAGTGGCACTCTACTACCATATGTGGCTCAGTGGTAGAGTGCCCCTGGGTTCAATCCTAGTACCACAAAAGAGGGGGAAGTCAATCAACACAATATACTATGTTAACAGAACAAAGAACTAAACCAAAGGATCATCTCAACACATGAAATAACACATTTGACAAAATTTAATACCCTTTCATGATAAAACAAACAAAGAAACAAACCTAAAAACAGAAGAGAATTTACCCAAATGATAGAAGATATCTAGAGAAAACTCACTATCACCATACTTAATGTTGAAAACTGGATGCTTTCTCCTAAGAAAGATATTTAAAGAAAAAAAACTACCTCCATTTGTTGATGACAGATCTTGTATATATAGAAAATTCTAAGGAATTTACTAAGACAGAACTAGTAAATGAGTTCAGCAAGACTGCAGGGAACAAGACCAATATATTTAACAATCAAATGTATTTCTATAATACTTAATACTTAAAATACATAATACTTAAAATGAAAAATCCCAAAATGAAAATAGAAACATAATTTACAACAGTACTGAAACAAAATATTTAGGAATAAATTTAAAGAAGTGCAAAGCTTACACTGTAAAAACTAAAAAACAGTGTTGGAAGAAAATTTTAAAGGTCCAACCATATAATTAGGAAAATATCCCATGTTCATGGATCAGAAAACTCCAAAACAGTGTTCAAAGAAAATTTTAAAGGTCCAACCATATAATTAGGAAAATACCCCATGTTCGTGGATTAGAAAACTTAACATTGGGGCTGGGGTTGTGGCTCGGTGGTAGAGCGCTTGCCTAGCATGTTCGAGGCCCTGGGTTCGATCCTTGGCACCACATGAAAATAAATAAAGATATTGAGTCCAACTACAACTAAAAAAGTATATATATATACACATTAAAAAAAAGGAAAACTTAACGTTGTTAAGATGGCAATACCCCTCAAATTGATGTACAGATTCAACTCAACCCCTATAAAAATTCTAACTGTATTTTTTCCCCATAAATTGGCACACTGATTCTAAAATTCATGGAAATGAAAGAGACCCAGATAGCTGAAAAACCCAGAATAGTAGAAGAGCAAATTTGGAAGACTCACTTCCAATTTTAAAATGTACTATAAAACTACAATAATCAAGGCAGCATGATATTAACATACACAAATATAGTCATAGTCAAATATAGTCATAAAGTAGTGGAGCAGAAAGACCTTCTGGACTCCTGTATTTACAAAAATTTTCAACAAAAGTACTAAAACCATTAAGTAGGGAAAGAACAATCTTTTCAACAAATGGTGCTTAGACGCCTGGACAGCCACAAAAGAACAAAGTTGGACCTTCACTCATACCATATAGATTTAGATATAGAAGCTAAATTTTTTTTAAAAAAAATTTTAGTTATAAATGGACACAATCCATTTATGTATGTATGTATGTATGTATGGATGTATGTGGTGCTGGGGATGGAACTCAGTGCCTCATAGGTATTAGGCAAGCAATCTACCACTGAGCCACAATCCCAGCCCCCTAGAAGCTAAAATAATTAAATTCTTAAAGGAAACAGGTGTAAATCTGTTTTTGTTTTTGAAACAGAGTCTCACTAAGTTGTTTAGGGCCTTACTGAAATGTTTAGGCTAGACTTGAACTTGTGATTGTCCTACCTCAGCCTCTAAGTCACTGGGATTACAGGTGTGTGTCACCATGGGTGCCCTTGAGATAAAGTTTTAGAAATGCCACCAAGAGCATATGTGACCAAAGAAAGCAAAACAAACTTCATCCAAATGTAAAACTAATACCATCAAGAAAGTGAAAAGATAACCTACAGAATGGAAAACAATCATAAATAGTAATAATATACTTATCAAAGATTTATATCCAGAATACTAACATAACTCATACACCTCAATAATGAAAAGACAAATAATTTAAAAAATGGGCAAAGGATCTGAATAGACATTGTCCCAAGAAGATATTAAAAATAACCAGCCAGGGGCAGTGGTGCATGCCTGTAATCCCAGCGGCTCTGGAGGCTGAGATGGGAGGATGGCGAATTCAAAGCCAGCCTCAGCAATGGCGAGGTGCTAAGCAACTCAGTGAGACCCTGTCTCTAAATAAAATACAAAACTGGGCTGGGGATGTGGCTCAGTAGTTGAGTGCCCCGGAGTTCAATCCCTGGTGCCTGCCCTCTCTCCACCAAAATAAAAAAAAAGCATATGAAAGGCCACTCAAGGAGTCATTAGGTAAATGCAAATCAAAATGAGATACAACTTTTACACCTATAGGATGGCTTTAGTTAGTAATACACATGACAAGTGTCAGCAAGAATGTGGAGTAATTGCAGCCCTCATACAATGTAAATGGGAATGTAAAATAGTACAGGCTCTTTGGGTATCAAGTACAGCCATTCTTCCATTACACATGGACATATGATATGACTGAAGAATTTCACTTCTGGACATGTAGAAAAATAAAAATAAACACACACACAAAAACTTGTACATGGGGGAAAAAACAAATTTGTACATGGAACTGGGAATGCAGCTCAGTGGTAGAATGCTTACCCTGCAAGTGTGAGGCCCTGGATTCCATTCCTAGCAATGCAAAACAAACACAAAATCTTGTACATGACTGTTCATAGCAGTGGTATTCAAAACAGCCAAAATTGGGGGGGACCCCAAATGATCATTAAATGATGAATGGATAATCAGGTACTGATACATGGTAGGTACATCATGGATAAATGCTGAAAACATGCTAAATTAAGGAAGCTATCCAGAGAATGTCACCTATTATATGATTTTATATGAAATGTCCAAAATAGTTAAATCTATAAAAAATGAAAATAGATTAGTGGTTGCCTACGGCTTGATAAAGTGTTGGGATTGACTGCTAATGAGTACAGGGAATACAGGCATTTGGGGGGAAATGATGAAAATGTTCTAAAATTAGACTGTGGTGATGGTTACACAATTCTATGAAGCCACTTAGTATATTTTAAATAGGTAGATGTTATGGCAAGTAAATTATAATTCAATACAACTGATGAAAAAACTTTGAGGGCCAGACCTGATAGACAAATCCTAGGCTGAGGAACAAATATAATGTAGCATTCCAGTGGTAATTCTGAATAATACTAATGAAATAAGATAATGATAATATAAACAAAAACAGTACTAAAGACACAAAAGCCAGTGAGCCTATCACTTATACTAACCTATGCAGCAGGGGCATTTGATCATAGGTTAAATTGTAAAAGTTGTTTCTTTTAAAAATGTGAATTCTACTTGCCTAGAGTGATAGAGAACTGAGAGAGAATTAAAGCAGACCTCAGAAACACATTCTAAAATACTTCTCAGCTTAAGTAAAGCCCTGATTTTTGTTATCAGCTAGCCAACCTGTTCTCTTACCCAATTAAATCTATCCCTAAACCAGTTAAGGGAAAAGTCCAGTTGAGAAAGTATAGATGAATAAGTTTATCTGATATTAGAAGTCCATACTATAGAATTTTATCCAAATGTAATGTATCTGTAAAACTATAATTACACTATAATACTTTCTACCACAAAAATCGGTATATAAATGAACACTGACTTGTGACAGGTTCTAAATATTAGACATTTCTCACATTACAATAATTGTGAATCCAAAAATAGTATTTCAAATTTTAATGAAAAAGAATGTTCTGTTGGGTGGATACAGCATTTAAAGATTATTTGTGCATGGATCCATGAATAAATAGTACTTACTATGACAGGTTTTACAATATTTTATTTTTGTCCATTTTTATTGAAAAATAATTGAGAAACTGTGTTCATATAAATAAAGAATAAAAGGGATTTTTTAAAAATAGCAATGACAATGCATTCTACAAATATCCCCCCCTTCCCGCTTTTTTTTTTTCTTTTCTTTTTTCTGCAGTGCTAGGGATTGAACCAAGGTCCTTATGCACACTAGGCAAGTATTCTATCCCCAAGCTATATATCCAGTCCTGGGAAATACTTTCTAAGTCACATGGCAAAACAAATCCCATAGCTATCTACAGAGATAGCTATTAGCAGACCCCGAGAGAAATAAATTATAAACAACATGCTTTAGCCAGATGCAAAAAGAGGATATATGACCCCCCAAAAGATAAAAGGTATAAGAAGGAATGAAGGGTAAAGTGCTAAATACATAGGTAAATCTCAACAAGTGCTATTTAAAACACTATTAATGATGCCTTGAGTATAAATATGTAGTAACAGTAATATTTAAGATAGAAGGAGAGTAAATGAGCTTGTCAATGTTCAAAAGACAGTATTGCCTAAGAAGATACTGACAGATTTTGAGAAGCTGAAAATGCATATTGTAACCAGGAAAAGAACAGAAATACTTCACCCAAACAATCAAAAGGGTGGGAAAGAATGAAACAAGTGAAAGAAGACTGATCATGTATTGACACTTCTTTGGTTTTGTTTCTCCAAAGTGCTAGGAATTGAATGCAGAGCCTCATGCATGAACCATGGGCTATACCCTCTCCCTCTATGGATAGTTACTGAAACCAAGTGATACATAAGTTTATTTCATCATGCTAATTTCTCTACTTTTATGTTTAAAATTTTCCATTATAAAAAATTAAGCAGGTCTCTCTCTGCTTCCTGGTGCTATATCCTGAGCTGCATTTCTCCAGCACACTCTTCCACTATGATGTTCTTCTGCCTCATTTAGAGCACAAAGCAATGAAGCCAGCTGATTATGTACTGAAATTTCTGAAACCCCAGAAACAGAGTTTCACGTTTCCTTTAATTGGTGGGAAGCATGTAAACTGATTGGTGGTGAATGTAAGTCAATGTGGCGAGTGGTAAGTGGGGAGTGCTAGGGACTGAATCGGAGTGGGTTTGTTCCATGCTTTTGTATTTATGACAGGGTGTATACTGCTGTTCTGTGTAACAAAAAAGAATAAAAAATAAAATAAAACAGCATTGCTGAAAGGATGGGAAAGAATAAAATATGGAATGGAATTTAACAAAATCACATTACATGCATATATAAATGTGCCACAGGGAATTTCACCTTTATGTATGTGGAAAATACCAATTAAAAATAAATAAGTAGCTGGGCAAGGAAGAGCAATCGAGTAGAGAAAGGAGAATAGGGGGAGGGAAGAGGGGAGAGAGAGTGGAGGGAATGGTGACTGAAATAAAATTCCATGCATGTATGACTTTGTTAAAATGAACCCACTATATATTATAATGCTCTAATAAAAAAAGTAAAAATAAGAAAGCATAGATCCAAAGCTAAAAAAAAGTCAGTGTAGTCATGGAGAATTTAGGTTGTCATACAGTGCAAGGCCTACAACTGGATGCTGTATAAAAGAATGTGACTGGAAGAATTTTAAGCAATTGAAGAGACTGAGACTCAAGAACAGTACCCATCTTAATTACTTCTCATTATTTCGTTAGTTTTCACTACTTCGTCCATGACCTAGTATTTCTGTGTGTGAATGTCTGTAATGAATAAAAAATTAATTAAAATATTATTTTAAAAAGTTAAACAGGGTTGGGAATACAGCTTAGTGGTAAAGTGCATACTTTTATTAGTATGTGTGAGGTACTGGGTTTAATTCCCAACACATACACACACACACACACACACACACACACACACACGTTAAGCCAAAAAAAAAAAAGTGTAACTTCTAAATTAGTTGAGGGAAATTTACTGATATTGTACAATGTCCTTTATAATGAGTTTTAAAACACACTAAACAGAAGTATAGTGTATAGCGATGCATACTAAAGTGGGAAATTTATATATAAAAAAAAAAAAGCTAGGGAATGCTGGGCATTATGGCACAAGCCTGTAATTCCGGCTACCTGTAATTCCAGCTACAAAATAAACTGAGGCAGGAGGATCCAAATTTGAGGCCAGTTTTGGGCAACTTGGTGAAACCCTGTCTCAAAATAAAAAAGCAGTAGCGCTCTTGCCTCAATGTTCAAGGCCTTGAGTTCAATATCCAATACTGTCCCCGCCCCACCCCACCTCCCAAAAAAAAGAGAAAGAAAAGCGGAATATCATACAAATCAATTAGTGATTAGTGGTTAGCTCTAAGGGTTATGAGTGGGTATTAAAACTCAATTTATTTTTGTATTTTCTTGCTTTCCAATTAATGGAATTTAATGCCACAAATTTTCTTCTTTGTTCCTCATTCTGGCCACATCCCATTAATTTCAATGCTCCACCCTCCATTCCAAGCAATATGTCATTTTGGTTTTGGCTTCCTTTTTAAGCCAAGATTTAGAAGGGTGGATATTTCTTTCTTTTTTCCTTTTGCAAATATATGAAATTACTGCATGGTGGTCAGAGAATATGACTTGAATAATGTCTGCAATTTTCAAATTTATGGAAATTCTTTTGTATACTTTTAACTTTGTTATATTTCCATATGTGAGTTACATTTCACAAGAAAAACATGTTTTGAAAGAAAACACAGATATGGAAAAACACTGAAAAATGTGAACAATGGTATTTTTAGTATGGCAATGTTAGAAATCATTAAATGAGTAAAAGAATATTTTTATTATGTTAATAAGAAATTTAACTGTAGCAAAATTTTATGCACCTACTTATGAGTTTAAAACATAACAAGTAAACAGTATTAGAAAAACAATAAAACATAGTGGGAAACTTTAACACACCTTTCTCAGGAATCAACAGATCAAGCAATCTAAAAATAAATAAGGATAGAGAGGATTTTAAAAATCTTTTTATTATTATAAAATTTTAAACATACACAAAGTAGAGAATACAAATCTTCATGTACTACATAACTCAACCTTAACAAGCATAAACATTTTGTTTCTTAGGGTTTTTTTTTTGGAGGATAGGAGGTTGGTATAGGGGATTGAACGAAGGAGAGCCTTGCCACTGAGTACATCCCCAGTACTATTTTTATCTTTGAGACAGGGTCTTGCTAAATTGCTGAGGCTGGCCTTGAACTTGTGCTCATCCTTCCTCACTCCCAAGTTGCTGGGATTACAGCTGTGTATCCACCACAAACTTAAAAAAAAATTTTTTTTTAGTTGTTGATGACCTTTATTTTATTTATTTGTATGCAGTGCTGAGAATGGAACCCAAGACATATGATAGGCAAGCGCTCTACCACTGAGCCACAACCCCAGCTCTACCACAAACGTTTTTGATATACTTGTTTTATCTATCACTGTGTGTCTGTAAAATGCAAATCCCAGACATGTTATCCTCCTCCAAAATATAATACATGTATAGCTGGGCACAATGGCGCATGCCTGTAATCCCAGTGGTGGGGGAGGCTGAGGCAGGAGGATCACAAGTTCAAAGCCAGCCTCAGGAAAAGTGAGGTGCTAAGCAACCCAGTAAGGCCCTGTCTCTAAATAAAATACAAAATACAAAATAGGGCTTGATATGTGGCTCAGTGGTTGAGCGCTCCNAAAAAAAAAAAAAAAAAAAAAAAAAAAAAAGAAAGAAAGAAAAAAGTAGACTTCAGAATAAGAATTATTACCAAGCAAGAATTAATCTTAAATGTGTATACATCTAAAGGCAGCTCAAAATATAGAAAATAACTGAAAGTAAAAGACAAATCCACAAACGTACTTGGTGATTACAACACTATCTCAGTTATTAAAAATAGATAATCAGCAAAGTGAACAACACTAACAACCAACTTAATCTAATGGACACTTATAGAATAATCTATTCAATAACAAAATACATACTCTTTTAATGTATATGGAGAACACTCACCAAATCAACCATATTCTGGGCTACAACGCAAACATATTTAAATGCATTGCAATCTCACAATGTATATTCTCTGATCTTAATGGAATTTAACCAGAAATCAATGAAGGAAAGGCATCCAGAAAATCCTCACATATTTGAAATTCAAACAATCTAATCTAAAGAGCTTATGAATTGAAAAAGCAGCATTAAAGGAAAAATTTCAAATTCTGAACTAAAGAAAATAAACATACAACATATCCAAACTGGTGAGAGGTACCTAAAACAATGCTTACTGTAGCAAAGAAATACCAAAAAGAAAAATACTAGAAAAGAGCAAAATAAACTAAACCAAACAGAAGAAATAATGAAAACAGCAGAAATCAATGAAATTGTCAACAAAGGAGAAATGTTGGTGAAATTAAAGCTGATCTTTGGAAGTGATCAATAAAATCCATAAAATTTTGTGCACACTGACCAAGACAAAATGAGAGAAGATGCAGATTACTAACATCAGGAATGAAAGATGGAGAATCACTACAAAGCTACAGACACTACAAAGATAATGGCAGAAATGCCACCAGCAACAACTCTATATCCGTAAATTGGATAAATTGATAAAATGAACCAGTTCCTTGAATGATAAAAACTACCAAAACTACAGTCAAGAAGAAATAGACAAAATGAACACTTCTATTAATGAAAGAACTGAATTCATAAACTTTTTTTCTGATAAAGAAAACTCCAGGTCCAGATGGTTTCATTGGCAAAATTGACCAAACATATGTGGAAGAAATAGTACCACCCACCCCAATCTCTTGTACAAAATAGGAAAGACAGGGAAACTCCCCACCCATTTGTGAGGCCAGCAATAACTTGATACCAAAACAGAAATGGGCATTAGAAAAGAAAATTATAGATAACTGTCATGAACACAGATAAGAAAAATCCTCCAAAAATATTAGAAAGTTGCATCCATGTTTTTTTTTTTTTTTTTTGAGAGAGAGAGAGAGAGAGAGAGAGAGAGAATGAATGAGAATTTCAATATTTATTTTTCAGTTTTTGGCGGATACAACATCTTTGTATGTGGTGCTGAGGATCGAACCCGGGCAGCACGCATGCCAGACGAGCGCGCTACCGCTTGAGCCACATCCCCAGCCCATCAATGTTTTTTAAAAGATGATATATGGGGGGAGGGCTGTGGCTGTGGCTCAGTGGTAGAGCACTCACCTAACACATTCGAGGCCCTGAGCTTGATCCTCAGCACGGTGTAAGAATGAATGAATGAATGTATTGTGTCCAACTACAACTGAAAAATATTTATTTATTTATTTATTTATTTATTGATTTTTATATACATGGCAATAGTGGAATGTATTATACACTCATTAGATGACATATCATAACCAGTGGAGTTTATCTAGAGAATACAAGTCTGAGAATATATTTAAAAACTGATCAGTGTAATTAACTATAGAGACAGACTAAATAAGAAAATAAGACCATCTCAACAGATGAAGGAAAGGCACTTGAAAAAATTCAACCTCTATGAATTATAAAAACTGTCAGCAGGAGCCAGTATTGCCTGCCAAGCACACAGAAGGCCCTAGGTTCCACACAGCAAAAAGGAGAAAGAGAGAGAGGAAGAGGGAGGGAAAAGGAGAGGAAAGGGGAGGGGAGTGACTTTCTTATTTACAGATATCATCATTATCTGGAGACAAAATCCTATAGAATCTACAAAAAGAAAAAAGAGAAAGAAAAAAAAATCCTAGAATAACGAGTTGTACAAATCCACATGAATTAAGATCAATATGCAAAACTCAACTGTATTTTTTATAATCTACCAATGGTTTATTTATAATCTACAGTAAATAATTGGAATTTGAAAATTCTGGGAGGCTGAGACAGAATTCCAACTTTGAGGCCAGCCTCAACAACTCAGCAAAACTCAGTCTCAAAATAAAAAGAACTGGGGATGTAGTTTGGTATAAATCACCCCTGGGTTCAATCCCTAGTCCCTGACCCCAGCAAAAAAAAATTCAAATTGCTGCAGATTCAATGAAATCATAATCCAGCAGGCAAGTTTTTATTTAGATTGTTATATAGCTTAAAGATGTATTTCTTTTGTAAAGATCAACACATTAATTTTATGGCATTACAATCTTATCTGTGACTTTGTTCTCATTGATTGATATAAAACAATTTTAAGCTTTTTAAAAATTTAATCCCTGTGAGCAGTTATATAATTATTTTGTTTTTGTTTTGTTTCTAGGGTGTTTTTATTTTTTGCAGTATCGAAGATTGGGCCCAGGGTCTCATACATGCCAGGAAAATTCTCTTAACAATGGGCCACACCCCCAGCCCTTTCTTTCTTTTTTTCTTTTTAAGACAGAGTCTTGTTAAATTGCCCAAGGTGGCCTAGAAATTGGGATACTTCTGCCTCAGCCTCCTGGGTACTGGAATTATAGGCATGGCACTGTACCTGGCCACATGGCAGCAATGAAAAGCAAAAAGAGGTCATTAGTGGAGAAAGAACGGTTTTTTCAATAACTGGTTCAGGAAAACTTGAACTTCCAAGTATGAAATAGGTTAACTTCAACCCACATCTCAGGCCATGTCCAATACCAAATCAAAATGAATCACAGACCTAAACATTAATAAGATTCAAAACAAATCACCTCAAAATATGACTTTAGGAGACCAGAATAGGCATATAAATTATTTTGAGAAACTAGAGACCAAAGAAATTCTGAAAAGTAAATATTTTGATGAGAAATTTATGTATCAAAATGGAAAGGAAGTATCCTTCTCTGTACCAGGAAAAAAAAAAAGGATGACAAAGTTACCAGATATATTTAATCAATGGAAAAGGCACAAACTCAAACCTGCAGAACAAGGGCTAGGGATATAGCTTAGCTGGTAGAGTGCTTGCCTTGCATGCACAAGGTCCTGGGTTCAATCCCTAGCAATACATACACACCGCAGAAAAAGCCTCACAAATAAGAAACTTGTTTAAAAGGGGCTTTTCTGACCATCTCTTTTTAATATGGCCTTTCTCCATACTGATTCAGAGAAAGATGATACTTAACCTGTGTTTAAATGCTTTCTTTTGAGATCCATTCTAGAGATTTGCTCATTTTGAGATAGGAATTTGGGGATACAGAGAAAGGGAAGCACCCAAGAACCACTGGAATGAAGCCTATACGCCTGAACCGTTGGAATGCCAAATAAGCAACCTGTAAGCAATCCAGCACACATCCTCGCCTGCACAAAGTAGCAAGATAAGAGGGCAATGTGCAAGCTCTAGAAAAACTGGCTTAAAATTGCTTAACTCCTCCCTGACTCCACCTGTCCAGTCCCTAACTACTGTCCCTCAGTAAATATTAACACCCAGACCAAAGTGTTGTTTCTTAATCCAGAGATAGTGCACATTCATCCTTGAAAGCATCTCTGGTTTTCTAAATCATCTCTTGTCTGTGCCTCTGACACGTTCTTAAATTATTTTCTGCACTGTCAAGAATCTCACTCATCCTGAGTTCAGGTCCTCCTTTCTGGGAATTCCTTGGACCTCCTCCAGAAATGATTTCTCTAGGCTTTTTTGGGGAACAAACATGAGGTATAATTGTTAATAAGTTTGTTTTTCTCTTGTTAACCTATCCTTTGCTACAGGCACTAACAGCTAAAATCTATGAAATTTTCCTGTTGAAATATAAAATACTAAACTTGTAGGAAAAAAATTTTGTGACCATGGGCTTCTTATGATACAAAAAAAGCATAATTATAAAAAGAAAAATTGTTAAACTAGAGCTTATCATAACTTGAAACTTTTGCTAACAATGCCAAGTATGATGGCACACACCTGTAATATCAGTGACTCAGGAGGCTGAGGCAGGAGGATTCCAAGTTTGGTGTCAGCCTAAGCAACGTAGTGTCAAAATAATATAGAAAGGGCTGGGGATGTACTTTGGTGGTAGAACACCCCTGGGTTCAATCCCCAGTACTGGACAAATCACAGAGAACTAGAAATGAGCCAGACTCCAAAACATATAAAGAATTCTCAAAACTCAAAATAAGAATAAAAAGACCAGCTGGGTGTGCTGCTTCACACCTGTAATCCCAGTGACTCAGGAGACTGAAGTAGTTTGAAGCTACTAGCCTCAGCAACCTTGCAAGACCCTGTCTAAAAATAAAAAATAAAAAAGACCGAGGAGTGTTGCTTAGTGGTAGAGTGATTGCCTACCACATGAACCTCAAATACCTGCTTTATGTTATGTCAAAGAAACCACATTATAAAGACTACATATTGTATGATTCCATTTATATGAGAAAACAATATGGAGAAAGAATAAATCAATGAATGTCTGAGGATGGGGGTAGGAGTGATTAAAAAGGCACAACATAAGAAAAGTTGGGGGTTGACTGTTATAAAACTATGTGTTTATCAAAATGCACAGAATTGTACATAAATTTTATAGTATGGAAACTTAAAAATACAGTATCCATGGTGATATTTGTAAAATGTAAAAATAAGAGAAAAGGGGTGGGGAGATTAGCTCTTATTAAGAATACTAAAACTGGGGCTGAGGTTTAGTTCAGTGGTGGTGTGCTTGTTTTACACTTACGAGGGACTGGGCTCAATTCTCAGCACCACATAAAAATAAATAAATAAATAAAGGTATTGTGTCCATCACAACTAAAGATATTAAAAAAAAAAAACAACAACACTAAAACTAGGGGCTGGGATTGTGGCTCAGTGGAAGAGTGCTTGCCTAGCATGTGTGAGGCATTGGTTTTGATATTCAGCACCACATAAAAATAAATAAATAAAATAAAGATATCGTGTCAAACTATAACTAGAAAGTAAATATTTTTTAAAAATCTTTAAATTTGGAGACAGGGTCTTGCTAAGTGGCCCATGAAGGCCTTAAACTTGCAGTCCTTGTGCCTCAGCCTCCCGAAATGATGGGATTATAGGCATGAGTCACTGGGTTGAACAAGAAAACTCTTCTTGATTCTTCAATAATTCAGTGTGGAGTCGGGTGCAGTGGTGCACACCTATAATCCTAGCAACCCAGGAGACTGAGGCAGGAGGATCACAAGTTTGAGGCCAGCCTCAGCAAGTTACCCAAATCCTATCTCAAATAATAGAAAGGGCTGGAGATGTAGCTCAGTGGAAGAATACACTCCCTGGATCCAAAAATAATAATAACAATAATAATGTGGGAGGTGGGGAAGCAGACTGTGCTATAGGCTAAAGAAAACTAAGGAGATACAACAATAAAATATGGTAGTGAACTCTGACTGGATCCTAAATCTGTCTCAAACATCTGTCACTGTTCTCTCCCCCTAGTCTTTAAAGCCTAAGGAGTAGAACGGCCCAAATGCTAGGGCAATGTAATAGCACTTGCAGTTTCTATACAGCTTGCTCAAACATCAAAAATAGTTCCTTATAAAACTATTAATTAAAAAAAAAATCCTGCCAGGGCTGGGGTTATGGCTCAGCGGTAGAGCTCCTGCCTTGCACATGTGAGGCACTGGGTTCAATTCTAAGCACCACATAAAAATAAATATTGTGTGCATCTTTTAAAAATATCTTAAAAATAATAACAACAAAAAACAAACAAAAAACACAATCCTTCCAAAATGCCTAATAGGATTTGACATACTGATTCTAAAGTTCTTTGATTAGAAAAATCTAATAATAGTGAAAAGAACCATAAAAAGAAGTAACTGCAGAGGACTTAATGCACTGACATATTGTTGAAGAGAGAACAGACAACTAGATCAGTGGAAAAAGAATAAAGTTCAAAAATAGACCCCCAAGTGTGAGAATTTAGTTACCAAAAGTGATTTTTCAGACAAATAGGGGGAAATGGACTAGACAATAAATGTGTTTAAATAATTTAACATCCATTTTTGGGGAAAATGCTAAATCCTTACAATATCCCACAACCTCAAACAAATTTCATAGGCAAGGAGTTAAACAAAACAAAATTAAAACCTAAAGTTTTTAAAAACACTTCAAGAACCATAAAAAACAAACCAAAGGACTCCTGCATTTCATTTTTAAGCTTAAAACACATTTCAGCCAAATGCATTTTATTCACAGAGATACAGACAAACTGAAAGGAAACAGCATTTTTGGTTTCACTATGTTCTTGAGCTCTGGGGTTTCAGTCACCTATGTCCTTAACAGTTTACTTTGCACTCCTAGAGCTCCTCCAGGAAGTCCAAGCTGAATGCTATTTAGTTGGACTCCACTTTGAAGAAATATATCATTTACTTTGAATGATATACTTAATTGTAACTAGAAATTGTAACCTCTAATATTCTGTTCCACTGGCTAGGTCATATAGTTCGGTATTTGACACAG
Organism: Marmota marmota marmota; assembly: GCF_001458135.2. Taxonomy (NCBI): domain Eukaryota; kingdom Metazoa; phylum Chordata; class Mammalia; order Rodentia; family Sciuridae; genus Marmota; species Marmota marmota. The sequence goes on along the minus strand of NW_026000174.1, from coordinate 43,693,624 downwards.
ATTCAGAAACATTTTAATAGTTGTGGAGACCAGGCTGTACCCTGCTCTGAGTCCATTTTATAAAGCAAGAGTTTGCCATGAGTTACTCCATTTTGAGTACAAGTGCTAAGGTAGAATGACTCTATACTGTTTGTACAAGTAAACCACCATCATCTGCATAGCACAATCATAAATCACAAACAGATAAATTAATCATGCTAATAAAAATGACCACCTGGAAACTTACTAAACTAAATCAGAAGCACATAGCTGTGTAAACATATTAAATTGATATCAGAAAAACGAGGCCCACAAGCCTACCAGAATCACCAGACATAATCCCCATACTGAAACCCATAGAGGAAGAAGCACCCTGTTTTAGTCAGCTTTTTTGTTGTTATGATCAAAACACCAGACAAGAACAAGGTAGAGGAGACAAAGTTCATTAGGTGCTCATGGTTTCAGAGATCTCAGTTCATAGATGGCTGTCCAACATCATTGCTCTGGGCCTGTGTGGAGGAGGAAAGGAACTATAGACATGGCCACTAGAAAGAAGATTAGACAGAGCTCTGCTTACCAGGGACAAAATATATACCCCCACATGCATGCCCCCAGTCACTCACTTCCTCTAGCTACTCCCTACCTGCCCATATTTACTACCCAGTTAATCTATACATACATATATATATGTGTGTGTGCGTGTATGTATAAAGTGTGATGTGTGACTCGAGTGTTATAGATATTAGTAATAGCTGGAATCAAAGAACTTGTGCTTGCTGGGTGCAGTAGCACATATCTGTAATCCTAGTGGCTTGGGAGGCTGAGGCAGGAAGATCAAGAATTCAAAGCCAGACTCAGCAACTTAGCAAGGCCCTAAGTAACTCAGCAAGACCCTGTCTCTAGATAAAATATAAAAAAGGCTGGGAATATGGCTCAGTTGTTAAGTATCCCTGGGTTCATTCAACCCCTGTACCAACCACCCCTGCAAAAGAAAACCAAAACTTCCTGTGCTTATCCTGCTCATGGCTACCCAGTGACCCACAAGTACTCAATGAATTAAAACTGATGGAAGTGATATACCTTATGAATATGTTGGTAAATTCTGACATTGTAGAAAGATGCAAATATGTCAGGTCTACGTTAATGGCATAGCTCACACTTGATAGTTCTGCAAAAACTAGTTTTATACTGCAACTGGATTCAATTTGAAGAGAGTAGGGAACTGTGAAAACAGTGACCATTCCTAGTTCCAAAATTGAAGCAGATTTTCCCTTCCTTTTATATTCCATTTGTCAGTTTTTATTGTTGTTAAATTTGAAGTGCTAGAGATCCAATCCAAGGCCTCACATGGTAAGCCAGTGTTCTGGCACTGAACTACATTCCCAGCCCTCCACGTCATTTTAATGCAAATATAGAAATCAAAGTGTTATAGGACTGTGCTCCATCTTGCCTAAAAGAGGACAGGAGATAATTTAAATTAATCTTAGATAAGATTTCATAGTTTTGTTCTTCTTTTCATAATCCAGTGATTGATGTATATTTATTAATTTAATTCAGTACTGGGGTTTGAACCCAGGGTTGCTTTACCACTGAACTATATCCCCAGTACTTTCTATTTTTTTTATTTTGAGATATATTCCTACCATCCCTGACCTCCCCCACCACTTTTTAAACTTCTTACTTTCCAAAGAATCATGGAATTTGGAGGACCACAGGCCCATAATACTCTGTGACTTCACTGAAACTGTCAAAATTCAGAATTCTAGTCACAAAATTTAAAAGAGCGAAATCAAGGAACATAACTTAACTCATACTCCACTTTTTCCCCCCAGAGCTGAGGACTGAACTCAGGGCCTCAAGCATGTTAGGCAAACTATTATCCCTGGCTTGCACCCCTATCCCTTTTTATTTCCTTTCAAGACAGTTGCCCAGGCTGGCCTCCAATTTGAGATCCTCCTGCCACCTGCCTCCAGATACTTGAGAAGTGTAAGCCACCCTGCCTGGCTGTTACTTTTTAAATTTTGTTTTGGTACTGGAGACTGAACTCAGGGATTTGCACATGCTCAGTATGTGCTGTATCACGGAGTTACATACCCCCAGTCCTCACTTTTCTTTTAAATAACTTCATGCATTTAACAGCCATTTATTAAGCATCTACCATATTTCAGGCTTTCAAGGACAAAGATGAACATAGTATGATAACTAAAAAAGTGTCCTTTTCTGTACTAATGCTTTACATCTCTGAATCTTCTCAAAAACCCTAGCAGAGGCATAACGTATATTGTTATCTGTTATATTTTAGATTTGGAATGTCCCCCAAAGGCTTATGCATTAAAGGTTTGATCCTCTATGCAGCAATATTCAAAGGTAGGGCTTTAGGTAAGTAATTGAATCATGACAACTATGAACTCATGAATGGATTAACCCACTGATGGCTTCATAATTGAACCGACTATTGGGAGATAGTGAAGACCACTGGAGGTCACGCCCTATTGGAGGAAGGTCACTGGGGGCATGCTCTAGAAGATTGCATCTTATCCCTGGTGTCTGTGTGTCTGTCTCTTTATCTTCTTTTCCTTTCCTTCTTTGCTTCCTGGGTGTCATAAGGTGAGCAACTCTGTTCCACCATGATGGTTATTCTACCTCACCATAGGCCATAGCAATGAAGCCTGCTCACCATGGACTGAAACCATAAACCAAAACACATCTCTCCTCCTGTAAGTTTTTCTCTTAGGCATTCTGTCACAGCAACAAAGTGCTGACTAACACAGTCAGCTGTTTACAGATAAGGAAATGTCCCCATTTTACAGATAAGGAATATGTCTGAAGTTACATAGAATTAATTTAAACCTCAGGTGATTTAACTCCAAAGCTCAAATTCTTAACTGTAACCCTTTGCTGGCCTAAAGGAACACATACTTATAATGAATTATCTGCTGGACTGAAAAATGGAGAAAAAAATAGTGTAAGTAAAAATATGTTCAAAGGTTCACAATTGTGTAAGAGGTTCAGATATCCAAGATCTTGTATCCAAGACATAAGAATCAGTTATCATAGAAGAAGGATTCTGGAAGAGCAAGACAGTAAAACACAGAAAAAGGAAAACCTGTCTGTCACCTCTCATCATTGTATTTTCCTATGAAATGCAAAGGAATGTTTCAAAGCATAAGTAATAATTAACTTTCCTTTTTTGAGAGCTTATTTGGAGGTTCTAGCAAGAGAGTATAGCTACTTGTATCCCTTGACTGAAGAACAGTCCTCTATAGGGGAAGGTTGTCCTCTTCAACCAAGTGCACAGCTTTAGGAGGGATGCACACAGAGCAGTGAGGTAGAAAGGGGACACTCACTTAGCCAGTCAGATCATTCAAATCAACTCTAGCAATCAATGGTGTGACAGATGTCACAACCAAATTGCCCTCACATCATCAAATTAAAAAATTCCTTTTTTATAAAGATAAATCTGACAACAATGTGGAGGATGGATTGATATAGAGACTGGTAAAAAATACCTAATTAGAAGTCTGTTGCAATAGCTCAAGTGAAATGCTGAGTTCTTGTAGATGAAGCAACAGAGATGGTAAAGAGAGACCTGATAGTGAGGATTGAGTTGATGGGGATGGTTATAATTAAAAATTTAATCATGGTCATCTGGAAGAAACTAGTTTTAGATTCATGTTTTAGATCAGAGACTACTAAAGGTTTGTTCTAGAAACAAAAAAAGGAAATATAATAATAATGGCAAAGCAGTCTGAATTGGGAAAGAAGTTATAAGTTTACTAGGATGCCCATATCCATAGTAATTTCTTTGAATCTAAAACTGACTTTCTATTATGCTAATTTCCTTGTTTAATAAAATGAGAATTCTTTAGAAATGTATGTATTATCAAACACCTGTGCTAATAGATTATTTGGATTATCAGCTGTTTCACATCAATCTAGCAGTCACAACTGGTCCCAAGTCTGGAAGGAAGTTGAGAAGTACATTATGAAACAGAGATTAAGTCTTAAAGCACAACTCTGATTATATAAAAGAATTCAGCAGGAATGCAGACAAATCTGGGTTCAGATTCCATGTTCTCATTTATTCAGTCATACCATCTGTATATCAGAAGTAATGATGCACATCTAATAACTATATTATTATTATAAGTAATTTTTTTTTTTTTGGTGGTGCTGGGGAATCAAACCAAGGGCCTTGTGCATGCAAGGCAAGCACGCTACCAACTAAGCTATATCTCCACTCCTGTTATAAATATTTTTTTCTTGGAATCCTCCTTAAAATAGTAACTTTTACACTTACCTGTCAATTATTTGCAGAAAGACAGTGCTTCTTAAAACATTTCCTCTATTAATCATAGAATAAAGTGAAACACATACCCAAAGATTTGATATATGATTTGAGGCTAGTAGAAAATTGTAAAGTTTTATTTTAATTAGATCAGTAATGTGCATGCTGCACACAACCGTATTTAAAAGTAAAATGCCAATCTTCAGGTAAAATTGGCATATCAAGAAAATATGCCAGGTTTACACAACAGGGCCCCCAATACCATACCTCATATCTAAAAGCTACCTTAAAATGTCTCAGATTAGAAGTCTAGATAGCATGCTGTGTGTTAAGCTATCTGTGGCAAAAAGCCAAGAAAAATCAGAACTACTCAACCTAAAACAAAAACTCTCCTAGGCAGGGCAAATGCTAAATGTTTAGGCATTATGTTCTGAAAATTTATTTTGCAAACGTGCTTTAAGCTAAAAACAAAACAAAACAAAAAAATGTAAATGGTAGGTTATAGCTAGAAAAATAATAGTAGAAAGTCTTAACTGTGAATTATTTAAAACTTTACCTGTTTTCTTCTTTTTATCAGAATCTGCATCCAAAGCAGTTAAGGGAGTAGAGATGTTTTTATAAACATCATGACTGCATACAGCAGGATCTTCTTCATCAGAAGAAAATGAAGATAAATGCTCCAAGTTTTTAAGTTTGTTGCCAGCTTTTTCTGATGGACTATTATTGCCTCCAGTTTCAGACGCTAAAGGTGTGGGTGTTGTAGATGAAGTTTTTGGAAGTGGTGGGGGACAAAACGTACGAACAATCTGGGTTCCTGGTCGTCTGGTCCTGTTAGGCATTCGGACAGCAAGAGTAGAAAACTGTTGCTTGGGTCCAGATTTCAGAAAATCTAAGAAAGAAGCAATAAATCCTGTTTTGACTTCTGGTTGTTTTTCCTCTACTTCTTTGATCTTCTGTCTCATTTTTTCTTGATGCTGATAACCATCATGGCAGCTTTCTGAGGAAGGAGGAGTATAGGGTAAATATATATCTGTTCCCATGGGATTCTGGCGTTTGCCTTGGGAAGGTCTTTTCAGATGTTTCTGATTATTGTTGTCTTCATCTTTAATTTGTCCTTTTCCTTTAGCTTTTTTCTTTGGAAGGTTAAAATGTATTAGATCTTGGTTTTCTTCTTCAATCTTGACACTGATTGCATCCCCAGGTTGGGCCATGGCCAACAGTGCAAGTGCACTTCTAGTGGGGTTCATTGACACATTACTATCATCAGCACCTAAAGTAAATTCACTCTCTGATGTAGCACTTTCTCCACTTATGCTTCTACTACTAGATACAAACTCTTGGTTTCTGTTATTATTTAATGTATTATCAATGGGAACTTCACTGTCTTCTTCAGATTCATTACTGGTAGTAGACTGTTTCTTGAATGGGCCAGAGTTTTGTTCCTGGACTTCATGACTTGGTCCAACTACTGCCGAAGTTACTTTAGTTGATATATTTTGACCAGGTGTTTCAACATGCTGTTGATCAAGAGTCATTTTTGACTGAAGGGTAGGTATGGATGAAAGGTTTACAGTAACCTGATTTCCATTTAAAGAAATATCATCTATATTCTGTGGCTTTCCTACTGTAGCTGTTATAGAGTTAAAATCTGAGGTCACATGCCTGACATCTAATGCTGGCTGAAAATGAGATTTAGAATCACCACCTTCAACAGCTTGTATGCTTTCATTTGAAGCTGACTTGGGAAAATCAGAAGGTGTAACTCCACAAGCTGCTGCTGTAGCTGCTAAGATATCATCTACATTTGATAAAATATTTCTTTCATCACTGAGAAGCATTGCCTCTGGAAAACATATTGATCCAAGAGAAACAAACTGGTTCTTTGAATCATGTTGATTTGTTTCACTGAAATGACCCTTTGTTGGAAGATGTTGTAATGGTTTTGAGGATTCAGAGAGGTCCATTTTCATAATTTCAGGATTTTGAGGATGGATCTGCTGTTGAGAATGATCACCATTGCTCTGAATAATATGACCATCCAATTGAAGGAAAGGATTCACTACTTGTTGAGGACTTTGGACACGCTGAACTTGTAAAGACGCCTTTACTTGTCCTAAACCTGCCTGTAGTATTGACTGTTGAAGAATCTGTAAATCACAGGCAGAATCTAAAAGAAGCTGTGTATTAGGAAGAGATGTCTGGTGGCCATGTCCTAAAGCATGATTTGGAATTTGAATCTGAGATGCATTAATTATTTGATCATGCTGTTCCTGGACCTTGGCTTCATGAACCTTATGTATAAGAGAATGCTGTTGGCTTAGGTCTTTAGCATTTAACCTTATTTGTGGAGTCTGCATTAAATCAGTTTTTTTAAGATCAAGGGTTGCTCCATTATTGGCTTGGCCAATTTGTTGGTTAAGTTGTGTCACTGAACCAACCAAGTTTTCTTCTTTTTTTGACCCTTGTGGAGTAATCCCAACAACTTGATCTTCAAGATGGGAATTACTTCTGATCACACTCTGAGAATATCTGTCATCTGCCTTTGACACTTTATAAGTTGATTCTTGAGCACTGATTTCCCCATCAGATAGCCTTGAGGTTGATGTCTCTAAAGACGACTGTGGCTGCAATGCCTGTAACTCTTGAATTGGAAAATCATCTTCTTGCTTTGAAGATGTATAGACATTTGAGTCAAGTTTTCTTTCAGCATAAGACTTTGGATCTGGGGAAGGTATGTTATTCTGTAACGTCTGACAATGAGTAGAGGATGCAAAAGATGATGACTGGATTGCAGGCAAAAACTTCTGGGACTGGGAAGATGATGAATCTTGAGTCTGAGCATTTTGAGAAGAATGCATGGAAATATAATTCTGGGTTGAGCTAGAGTCTGGCAATTTCTGAGCCCGTGAGGCAGAAGAATAAGAAAGAGAAGGGGCTGTCAATGTCAGGGACTGCCCTGAAGCATAGCTTTCTGAAGGACTAACAACTGACAACACTTGTGATTGAGATGAATAACTAACCTGGGTCTGGCTAACTGGTGATAAACCCTGAGAGTGACTAGATGAATAACTTTGAGACTGACTGACTGAAGATAGATCTCTTGTATGATCAGGGTAATTCTCATTTGTAACTGAAGTTAATACTTCTTGTTGATTGGATGAATAACTGAGTGTCTGACTTTCAGAAGTTATAGGCCGAGAAGACCCAGAAAAAGTCAATGTTTTATACAAGGATGGCAATTTCTCCACTTTGCTGGACCTATAAACCTGTGAATGAACAATAGATGGCACATTGTGTGGCTGTACTAAACCATAATTTTGGGACTGACTAACTGATAACAGGCTTGGTAGCTGTGCTGTAGAATAAATCTGTGCTTGACCTGATATTACAGAACTCTGGTTATGTAAAGGTTTGGCATAGGTTAGTGTTTGTACAGGAGGAATTATACTTTGAGGTTTTGGGATCTTAGTTGATATTAGTGGTTGTTTTGTAGAACAGCTGTTTATTTTTGTAGTAGGAGCAGCATACCCTGATGATGGAATTGCAGATGAGTAAGACTGAGCAAGTTCCACTGAAACCTGTGGGGTCTTGGGTTGCAATCCTCCATTGCTCACCTGAGGAGAATCTCCAATTGGGCTACAGGATAAGGATGACTGCCTGGTTGTTTCCTGAAAGCTAACTACACTTGTATTTGATAGATAACTATGTAAGGAATGCTGTGAACCAGTCAGTTGTGACTGAATAGACTGGGTACCTGAAGGCCGCTGATGGTGTTTAATAACACTACATTCTCGAAGAAGAGCTCTTTCAATGGAAGCAGTAGAATTAGTGAAAAGGGTTGAACTGTAGGCTTGAGGAGTCTGCTGGGCTCCCCCAAGTGCTGAAGGCAACAAACTAAATTGAGGTTGTAAAAGATGGGGTGCAGACTCTTGAGCTGAACGATATGTTGAAGACTGAGGTGGTATGCTGTTACTTAATGCAGAACTGCCCAGGCGCTCAAATGCCAAAGCAGTTGGAAGAGTTCCCTGGGAAGTCTTAATTTGTAGCAAAGGGTCATGAGGATTTAAAATTCCATTTGATGTAGTGTTAAAAGTTGAATCCTGAAGCACCAAAGGTGAGGAGGTGGCAAAGTTTCTATTGCTAAAGGTGGTAGGATGCTGATAAGCAGAAGGGGCAGATGGTGGAAGAGTTCCAGTGGTTGGCAAAGGTCCAGCAACAAACAGCTCAGTTGCTGCTGAGGAATGCATACCTATGAAGAGAAAGCAAAAAGATTATTATGCAGTTATAGAACAAATAAATAAATGCTTTCATTGAAGTGAATTATGTAACCCTCAATTCATCAAAGTACTGTAAGGTTGGGCTGGGGTTGTGGCTCAGTGTTACAGTACTCGCCTCGCACATGTGAGGACCTGGGTTTGATCCTCAGCATCACATAAATAAATAAAATAAAGGTATTGGGCCACTTACAACTAAATAAAATATTTTTAAAAAAGTACTGTAAGGTTAAAAGCCTCATAAGTCAGTTCTCTATGTAAATATTGAAAACTATATTTCAAAGTAGCTCTCTTTCTTAAAACAAAAATAATTTTATAAAGGTATCAGTAATTCATATCTTTATTGTAACAGAATACAGTTGGACATGGCCATATTAAAATTAAGAAAACTGGGGCTGGGACTAGGGCTGGGGCTGGGGCTCAGCGGTAACGCACTTGCCTGGCACATGTAAGGCACTGGGTTTGATTCTCAGCACCGCATATAAATAAATGAAATAAATATCTATCAACAACTAAAAAAAAAAATTAAGAAACCAGTAAAAATGTATGTAATCAATAGTGATTAATTTACCTTAAGTTCCCAATGCAAAATACCAATAAGGTAAAATGTACAAAACAATAAAAGTGAAAATCAACAGTAAACTGCCTATATCCAACATGATAAATCAATCTAAAAATAATAGTGAAGTTAACATCGAAAAGGTTTTTTTACCAAAATATATTCATTTTGAAAATCTCTCTCATTTCAAGGTTGACTTCCTATATAACAATAGACTTCCCAATAACAATAAATGAATAATTATTATGCAAGACTGATCAGAAATTAATTATGTCAGTAGGCTGTTAACATACCTGGACAGCATTCTAGCCACACACAAGTATACAACTTTTTTAAAAAAAAATATTTTGTTTTAGTTGTAGTTGGATACAATACCTTTATTTATTTATTTTTTTATGTGGTACTGAGGATTGAACCCAGTGTGTCGTACGTGCTAGGCGAGTGCACTACTGCTGAGCCATAATCCCATCCCCTACAACTTTTTTTTTTCCTAAATTTCTTTTTTTTTAGTTGCTGATATAACTTTTGTCCTCACACATACTAGGCAAGTGCTCTACCACTGAGCTACAACCCTAGCCCTAATATACATACCCTTTTGATCCCAAAGTTCCACTTCTAGAAAATTATTCCATAGGAATAACTAGACACAAAGAGATTTGTATAAGCGATGTACTATAGTTCTTACAATTATAAGTACAAACAACCAAAACACATAAAAAACTTATGGCATATCCTAACAATAAATATTGATTAGGTAGAAATATATGTTTTGACACAGAAAAATAGTCAAGAAGAATAAATACCAAGCTATTACTTCCTCTCTAAAAAAAGTGGAACTATGTGGCATGAACTAAGAAAGTTGAGGCAGGAGGATCAAAAACTACCTGGCCAACTAAGCAACACCCTATCTCAAAATAAAATTAAAAATAAAGAAAAAAGGGGGGAGGTCAGGGCTTCAATCCCTGTCCACCAACTTTCTCCCCCAAAAAAAGGGAAGAAAGGAAGGAAGAAAATTATTTCTGGAAGGAAAAACTGAAGCTATGGTTTTAAAATACTGTTCTATCTTATACTAATCATTAATGATCTCTTTAGAAGCAGGGGGAAAATGTTGCTAGAAATGGTAAGAAGCTCTATTAATGGGATTTATATCAGAATGAGTTATTACTTAAAAATATCTTCTCAGGGTTGGTGGTATAGCTCAGTGGTAAAGCACTTGCCTATCATGGACACAGCACTGAGTTCAACACTCAACACAATAAACAAAACCCTTAAATATGCTGACATTTCTTCTTTAAAACAAACAGCCTCTCCCAAGAAATTTCATGTCATTCTACAAAAAATAAAAATATACAGTAATTTTTAAAATGTTGAAAATTTAAATTGAAAAATCAAATAAAGAAAAAGTTCATATGGGCCTTATAATTATTGTTAAAAATGAGTATAATAAGCTGGGCACAATGACACATGCCTGTAATTCTAGTGACTCGGGAGGCTAAGGCAGGAGGAACTCAAATTGGAGGCCAGCCTGGGAAACTAGTACTTAAGACCCTTAGCAACCTAGTAAGACCCTGCCTCAAAAGAAAACACAGTAGTAAAGCGCCCCTGGATTTAAACCCCACTATCAAAAAAGAAATGAAAGAAGGAAGGAGAAAGAGAGGAAGAGGGAGAGCAGAAGGGAGGAAATGAGGAGGGAAGGAAATGAGTGTAACATAATATCAACTGTAATGCTTTTGAATTTTTTTTAAGGTGCTGGGATTGAGCCCAGGGCTTCAAGCATGCTAAGCAAGTGATCTTAACACTAAGCTACAACCTTACTCCCAAACTTGTAGTGTTTTTATTAAGTGATGATTTGATCTCTTTGATCAAGGATAATTTTATAGAATACTAAAAATGAAATGGTCATAAGATTATTATTTTACTGCAATACATACCCAGCCAGAAGACATTAAAAAAATTGAAATTTAATTTTTGCTCCTTCCAAACGAACAAGTATTTAAACTGCCAAATACAAACTTTACATCTGAGTTTATCTTTAATAATTACCAACCCTGGCCTGGGGTTGTGGCTCCGTGGTAGAGTGCTTGCCTAGCATGTGTGAGGCACTGGGTTCAATCCTCAGCACCACATAAAGATAAATTAAATAATAAAATGGAAGTTTTTTTTTTTTTTTTTTTTTTAAAGTTAGTCCCAGGAATCCTTAAAAAAAAAAAAAAAAAAACAGTAAATGATTGCCAACCCTTCAATATGAACTTGCTAGTTTTCAGAATGCTAAAACTGAATTTCTGTTTACAAATTCTTGAATTTTATCTACCTTAAAATTATTAAAAAAAAAAAAAGAAAGAAAAAAATTCCATTTTAAAGCCTTTGGAATTCACTCTCAGGCACACTACCATAATGATAGGGCACAATGACACATGCCTGTAATTCTAGTGACTCGGGAGGCTAAGGCAGGAGGAACTCAAATTGGAGGCATACAGAAGTGTATTTTTTTTTTAAGTTGTTGATGGACCTTTATTTTATTTATTTGTATGTGGTGCTGAGAATCGAAGCCAGTGCCTCATGCATGCCAGGCATGTGTGCTACCACTGAGCCACAACCCCAGCCCCAAGAAGTGTATTTTTGACCAGTAATTTTTAGAAGACTTCAAAAAAGAATCACCTGTCTGCCAGGATGGAGCCCTGAATTGTGGTAAAAGAGTAGTTCCTGAAGAAGCAGCCTGAGCAGTTCGGGACTCAGCAGTAGAGAGAAAATTCATCACGGAAGATTCCTTAGTGTTAGTGCTGGCACTGTTCAAGCTAGTATCAAACATTCCCGAAAGACCTACAAATGAAGGATAAAATATATCTCAAGGTAAAAATAAATACTTTAAATAAAATTATTTCCCTACTCTATTTCTGAAAATTGAGGTAAAATAATTCTATAATCCTAAACTGTTTTATTTTCAAATAGAAAGCAAGTATTAATTTGACCAAGCATATTCATAACTTAAAATCCCTAAAGATGCATAAAAGATGTCTCAATCTATTAATTACAAAGCTTTTAATGTCATTTTCATTTTAACATTTCCCCTGATATTTCCTTTACACATTATATTTATAACCCAAAAGATGAAAATTGATTTTTTTCTTATTTACTAAATGTATACAGATTCATAGTATATTTCACAATAGAACTGTTACCAGTTGGTTGAGGTGTGGAGGCATATCCAGGAATCTGATGAGAGGCTACAAATGTCTGTCTCTGAAGGAGATCTGTTTCAGACTCTGAGGGATGTCCTTCTTCATAACTTAAACTAGAGGATATTAAAAATCAGTAACCATACAATGGATTCCACTGTTATGTATAATTATAATGCACCAGTAAAGTAATCAATAACCAAAGACACAGAGTCCAAACCATATCATCAACAAATTTCTAGAAAAACCATTAAAAGTCATAAAAGTTGGCCAGGAGTGGTGGTGTACACCTGTAAGCTTGGACTTGGAAGGCTGAAGGAAGAAGATTGCAAGTTGGAAGCCAGCCATTAGTGAGAACCTGTCTCAAAATTTAAAAAAAGAAAGAAGGAGTGGGTTGGGGATGTAGCTCAGTGGTAAAGTGTTCCTGGGGTCAACTCCCGGTGTCCCCCCCACCCCCGCAAAAAAACAGTAAACGTCTCAACCAAGAAGCACCTGGAAGTAGCAAATAAAAAACAAAAATAGTAGAAATCTTTGACCAAATTCTAACCTGCAGATAAGTACATCAAATATAATTTAACAATACTGTCACAAAGAAAAATTAATTGAAAATTTACTACACAGAAGAATGATGCATACATTTTCCTTAATTCAACTTTACCTTGAACAGTCTTTACTAGCAGAGATAACATGACATAGTACAAAGAACATCCTGGAAACCAGGAGAGCCTAATTTACTGTCCAAACCTCTGGATTATAGTGTGATATATATATAAGTGACTCAATTACTGTCATACTAATTTCCTCATATATATGAAGAAAAAAACCAAATTATCTCAAAAGCCTCTTCAGTTCTAAAATTCTATGGAACATCGGATAGTTCAAATAAATAATTAGTATTATTTCCTAATAACTCACCTAAAAAATTGAACTCAAACATTCTGAGAGCAATTCAGAACAAGATTTTTCCTCTTTTGATTTTTACTTTGAACATTTTTAAACAAAATTCAAAACAATACAATGTGATGCCCATACTCCCAAAATGAAAATTTGGCAATTGTTAACATTTTGTCTCTTATACACAGACACATACATGGTGGTTTTTTGTTTGTTTGTTTTTTTCCCTCTCTCTAAACCATTTGCTACTCATTTCTAGTGAAATTTGTAATTCTTTTTTTTTTTAACAACAACAACTACAACAAAAATCCAATAGTTATTTTCAAATCACCCCTACCATTTTATCGGCTATTCAAATTATCCTAGCTATCATATTGCATATTCAGGCAAAAGTAACACACATATTATGGTTTTATTCTGTCAGCCAACAAACAGAGCCTTAAAGCAACGATACTCTAGGAGCAAAGAGCACACTTACTACTCAAATTCAGTCTCTAATATTCTCTGAGAAAAAGGATCTGGGGCTCCTTGGAGAAATGAAAAGTGAAGGCCATTGAGAAGTCCATTGCTCCACCTTTTCCAGATGATTCCCATCTTACCCCAGGTAAAGCCAAACTTCTTTCTTTGACCCTCAATGCACTAAATTATCTATCTGCTGCCCTCTTACACCTCTGTATCTCCTATTTTATTATTTTTTACTTACCTTGTTTTTCTGAGATGGGCATTGCAATATGTTGTTGTCCAAATTGGCCTCAAACTCCTAAGCTCAAGTGATCCTCCTAACCTCTGCCTTTCCGGTGGCTCAAATTATAGGTGTGCCAACAAACCCCAGTTTTTGATTCCAGCCACATAGGTGTGTCTCATCCTTCAAACTCAAAGGTGGTTCACTACCTCATTTTCCTTCAGGTCTCTGCTCAAACTTGACCTGACCCACCTCATATAAAATAACATCGATCTTTCTTCTATCTTCTTTTTCCACATTCCCTAAACCCTCTTTTATTTTTTCTCAACATACTATATACTTACTAGTTTGCTTATTATTCACTAAAATGTAAATTCCACGAGGAAAAGGTCTTTGCTTTGTTTAATGCTACATCTCCAGCACAAAGGATAGTATTTGACACTTAGTAGGTACTCAAAAATAATTAAAGTCTATGTTCAGTTTTAGAAAAGAAATCATCTTTGAGTTCAATCATCTCTCAAACATTCACTGAGTGTCTAATCAATTACCAAGAATCCTACTAAGGGCTGGGGACTCAAAAATAAAAGATTGTAAGTAGGTCAGTCCATGATAATAAAAATATTAATAACTCAAGACTTGTATTAATTTTAAGTACTGCCTGAAGGTTTTCAACCCAGGTTAAAACCTACCTTAGCCATTATCCGATGGGTTTATTTCTGGAACCCAAATTAAAAATTCTACACCAAGTAACAAAGAGAGCAACACAAGAGATGCTGTTTAGAGAACCCTCAGCAATTCCTTTTGTCCATTCTTTTGGTATGAAGGATTAAACCCAGGGTGTTCTACCAATGAGTTACATCACCAGCTCTATTTTGCAGTACTGAGACTGAAATTTAGAGGCATTCTACCACTGAATAACATCCTCAGTTCCCCAGTGCCCTGCTTTTTTATTTTTTTATTATTATTTTAAAAAATATTTATTTTTTAATTGTAGTTGGACACAATACCTTTATTTATTTATTTTTATGTGGTGGTTAGGATCAAACCCAGGGCCTTGCACGTGCTAGGCGATCGCTCTACGGCTGAGCCACAATCCCAGCCCCTGCCCTGCCTTTTTAAAAATTCTGAGACAGAATTTTACCTAAATTGCTGAGGCTGGCCTCAAACTCGCAATCCTCTTGCCTCAGCCTTCCCAGGCTGGAATTATAGGCTTGCACTAACACACTTGGCCTCTCTCAACAATTTTATAAGATATGATGTTTTGGGGCTGGAGATATAGTTCAGTGGTAGAGCTCTGGGTTCTACCACTGCAGGGTGTGTGTGTGGAATACATACATATATAGAGAGAGATTTTAAAAAATTATTATATGGTATATGGAGATGGGCCAGCTGTGGGATATTGAATAATACATGACAAAAGACATATTAATAAACTGCCTTCTCGTTTGATAGAGTTGCATTGTTTGTGAAAAATTACAAATGATCACTAAAGTTGGATGACTATAATTTTTGTTGATACATAACTCATATAACATATAATTGGCTACTTAAAAATATATAGCTCAGTAGTATTTAGTATACATACATTCATATGTTTATATATGAATGATATGGTGGGTCAATTTATCTGTAAGTACAATGGAAGAAAGATTATTTGTGATATAAAATTTGGTTTCAGTAAAGCAACAACAGTCTACTGAATCAAGAAAACCAATTAAAATCCCAAGCTTCTCTTATAAAGTTGAACACAGTTACCATACGGCCTAGCAATTTCACTCCTGGAGAACTGAAACAAATGTTCACACAAAAACTTGTACATGAATGTTCATAGTAGGTAGAGCTGGAGTTATATAGCTCAGTGGTAGCGGGCTTGACTAGCATGTGTAAGGCCCAGAGAGCAATTCCCAGCACTGCCAAGAACAAAGAGTCAAAATATAGAAATAATCCATATAACCAACAATTGATAAATGGGTAAACAAAACGTGATATTGCCATACAATAGAGTATTATTCAACCACTGAAAGGAATAAATACTGATAGCCACTACAAATTAACAAGCCTGGAAAATATTATACAAGTGAAAGAAATCAAACACGGAAGATCACATATAATTCCATTTATATGAAATGTCCTGGATAAGCAAACCCATGGAGACAGAGTTACTGAGACTGCCTGGAACTGGAGATAGGGGAGAAATAGGAAGAGGATGCTGATAGGTATGTTTCTTTATGAGGCAAAGAAACTGCTTCAGAATTGGATAGTAGTGATAGATGCACAACCTTGTGAATATCCTAAATACTACTGAGCTATATACTTTTAAGTAGCCAATTATATGGTATATGTTATGTATCAACAAAAACTATAGTCTTCCAACTTTAGGGATCATTGGTAATTTTTCACGAACTATGCAACATATCAAACAAGAAGGCAGTTTATTAATATGTCTTTTGTCATGTATTATTCAATCTTCCACAGCTGACCCATTTCCATATACCATACAATAATTTTTTAAAATCTATACATAGGGTCCTGGGGGTTTGGCTCAGTGGTAGAGCCCTTGCCTAGCATGTGCAACTTCCTGGGTTCAATCAAACAACATAGCAAAAGACAATGAAAAAAGGTCTGGGGATGCAGCCCAGTGAGAGTGCTTGCCTAACACACAGGAGGGTCCTGAGTTTGATCCCCAGCATTGCTTCCCAAAAATATCTGTATATAATGCTTATGGTTTTAAAATAGATTTCAGAAGGTTTAATCCTTGAAATAATCTGATATTCATTGTTTGTTGAGGTTGTTTATTTTTTAAACAAAAGTTAGATTTTTTTTCCTTAATTCTGCTAGGAAAAACATGCCTCAAACATGTTTTTTGTTTCTAATTCCTTAAACCATTACAAATGATGTCTTTTGAATAAATGTATATTTATTTAAGATAGGAAGATCTATGAGCCACAGTAGATCCTAACACCCAAGACCTGAAAGGCCTGATTGAATGGTGGTGGTGGGTGGGAAACTTTTACCATCCCCCTACAAGCTGTAAACATTACCTGAGCTGAGGCCTAGAGAGCAGGAATGAGCTAAGAAATATGCCTCAATCTTCTTATTCCCAGCCTAGCATAAAAATTTCAATCTTCCTTCCTCTTCTTATATACTTGTAAGTGGGTTATGGACTCAATCTTAAGGATAAGGAGGGTCAGAATTTTGCAGGAGAAAGTATCATCTCCCTTCAATTGGATATTTTTTTAACCTTTTCCTCAAAATCAAAATAAACAAAACCAGATTATTTAGTTACCACTTTCTACTTTGTTTAAGTATGAAAATCTTTTCCTTAGCATTTTCATTTAACCCACATGGTTCCAGTTGTAGAACACCCACAAAAGTTTAAATACAGTATACAATATATAACTATGATATGTAATATAATACAAAGATTATAATTTTAATAATTACAATAATGACATTGATAATATTAATTAATTATATATAAGCTCTAGATTATGCTTCCCAACGTATTTTAATATGCCTGTGTCAATTTTGTTGAAATATTCACAGAACTGAAAACTTGGAACTTAATGGGCTAATTTACTTTAATAAAAAATAAGATTTTTTTTTTTTTTTGGTACTGGGGATTGAATCCAGAAGCACTTTACCACTGAGCTAGACACCCAGCCCTTTTTATTTTGAGACAGGGTCTTGTTAAGCTGCTTAGGGCCTCATTAAACTGCTGACGCTGGCCTCAAACTTGGGATCCTCTGGTCTTAGCCTCCTGAGTCACTGGGATTACAGGAGTGCACCTCCATGCCCACCAAGAAAATTGCTTTAAGGCAGATGAGAAAGCTGAAACAAAAAACTCACCAAAAATGGCAAGTCAGGCATTTAAGATGATATATGATCATAAGAAAAATGCTTTGAATATTAATAAGCTATCTTATGGTTTATATAATGATAATAATGTATAAACCTACTCCTTGGGTAGCACTACCCTTATATCTATAATGCTTAAGAAATGAAACACATTCTAAGTTTCAAAGTCAATTAGCAGGGGTTCCATGAAATATGTTAAATCCCAAGTAAACAAGTTAGTACTTGCACGTAAATTACTTAAGCACTGAATGAATGATTTTACCTTAAGAAGCATCCCACTTCCTTCTCTTTGTGTTAAAAGAATTTAGCTACTAAAAACTAGAATATAATAAAAACAGAATTCTCCTTAAGCTTTGAAATACTAGTCTTATACAAGCAAACAAATAATAAATAAGAATATATTAAGTCTTACTTAGATAGATCAACTTGCAGACTTAAGAAGATGAAAATTCTGGATTCAAAAATCAGAAGTTCCAATTCAGTCTTGATGCTGCAAATAAATGCTTAAAGACTTGGGCAAAGCATGTAATCTTGTAGAGTACTAGTTTTCCTATTTATAAAGCCTAATGCTCTTTGTAGTTCTAATATTCTGAGTGAAGATAAATATTTTTATTTAACTAGTATATGATAGTATTTACTATAAAATTTATACAAAAATATTAACAGTGAATCCACTAAAATAACTTTGTATTGGGAGTTCTAGCTTATGTCTCCCCCACTTATAGACAGAATATTTTGTAGAACTATTTTATTTTAGCTAATCATTGCCTGAGAATTAAAACAAAAACTGCATCCTAAGAATAATCAGCCCTATTAGAAATTATTTATCATAAATTTGGAAAATAAACTAAAGAACCTTGAAGCAAATGTGTAACAGCTGTTAAAAGCAAAGACTCAGGAGCAGTGGTGCTCACCTATAATCCCAGCTACTCAAGAGTCTGAAGCAGGAGGATCCAAGTTCAAGGCTAGACTCAGCACTTAGTGAGACACTGTCTCGAAACAAAAAGGTCTAGGGAGGTAGCGCAGTGGTAGAGTGCTCCTGGGTTCAATCCCCAGTACAGCAAAACAGAATAACAACAAAAAAAGACAAATCAAATCCCAAATCAAAAATATTTAATACACATATTACATATACATTATAATTATATTATCCCTTCTTCCACACTCTAGCGCTTAAAAGTTCTGTGGACAAGAAATCTAGGATCAAAACAGAAAGTCAACTGCAAGGAGAAGTAGTTTATTGGCATGAAGAAGGTGGAACATGGGGAACAGATGTAAGAAACTGTATATAAATTATAACTTATGCTCTAGAGTTCAAATTCCATTTTTTGTTTTTATTCCACTTAGCTTTGATCTTAAAATTGTTCTAGAACTCTATAATATTGGCAAGTGTAGCTGTTGAACATTTCTAATGTAGCCATTTCAGCATGCTCAACATTTTATCAAGGGAAAATCTCAACTCAAGTCCATATGTATTTATTGAGTGTGTGTGTGTATGTATATATATGTTCCTAGTGTTGAGAAATACACATAACAGGGCTGGGTTGTAGCTCAATGGTGGTGCACTTGCCTAGCATGTGTGGCACTGGGTTCGATTTTCAACACCACATATAAATAAAATAAAGGTCCACTGACAACTAAAAAAATATTTTAAAAAAAAGAAAGAAAGAAAAGAAATACACATAGCAAAGTTTCAGCCTTCATGACCCATGTAATCATGAGGAAGTAAACAATATAAGTGCCTTCTCTAAAAAACAGAATAAACAAAAACTATGGTAGAGTAGGATAAACACATCTCATTATTCGACAAATATTAGGTAATGAGCAAGACACTATGGCTATTAACAGTATAAAAGACAAGATGAGTGCCTTCAAAGAGATTATAGTTTAGTTGTGAAGTGAGGTGACAAATGTGTATGAACTAATTAAATAATTACAAATTCTATCAAATAAACTGAAGAAAAATAGATACAAAGGTCGAGAATATGAGCAAAAGCCTCCCTGAATAAAGCATATTAAGCTAGTCCTGTCCCAAATCAGAGGAAGAGAAGAAGGTACAGTTATGTGAAGGCCTAAGGTGGGAACAATCATACAAAATAGAGAATTTGGGCTGGGGATGTGGCTCAAGCGGTAGCGTGCTCGCTTGGCATGCATGTGGCCCGGGTTCGATCCTCAGCACCACATACAAACAAAGATGTTGTGTCCGCCAAAAACTAAAAAATAAATATTAAAAATGCTCTCTATCTCTCTAAAAAAAAAAAGAAAATAGAGAATTTAAAGAAGACCAACAGAATTAGCATATATGAGGGAAGGGATGAGGCAGGAGAGGTGGCAAGGCAAGGTTCAGACACTGAAAACCTTGTAGGCACAATAAGGTGTATGGATTTTACTGCAAGTGCAATGGAAAACCAAAGATTTTTTTTTAAGCATAGGAGTGACTAAATTACATATTTTTAAAGACAACTACCAGCTGTAAAACTTACCTCATTACCAAACTAAAATCAGAACAAATTCTAAAAACAAATGCATATACCTCTGAATATCATGACCAAACCACCTATATAATACATCACTATCCAAGTAGTTCCAAGTTCCATGAAAATTGCTTTAAAAATGAATATTAGAGGCTGACATTGTGGCTCAGTGGTAGAGCGCTTGCCTAGCACTGGTGAGGCCCTGGCTTCGATCCTCAGTACCACATAAACAACAAATAAAATAAAGATTAAATTCTTTAAAAAAATAAAAATAAATATTGTGTGCAGTGGCATGCAATGGTAGTTTCAGCTACTCGGCAAGCTAAGGCAGGCAAATCACAAGTTTAGCCTGAGCAACTTAGCAAGATCCTGTCTCAAAATAAAATTTAAAAACTAGCTAAGTGGTAGAGTGCCCCTGGGTTCAAACACCAGTACTGGGGGGAAAAATAATAAGCGAAATAAAGAACACAATATGAAACTTCCCATTCAGTAGAATGGTAAGAGTATACTCAAAAAACAATCTTTCAGGTCCAAATAAGATTCAAAACAATAAAACATTATTGGTATTTGTAATAGGTGCCCAAGAAAACATTGTCAAAGTCAAGACTAAGAGTTTGTCTGTTGCTTTATGAGTAATTCCTAAAGTGTGAATACATCATATCTGTACCCATGACAACAAAACCTGGATTGAATACAAGTCCAAAATTCCATTTCAGGACTAGGGGTTTAGCTCAGGGGTACCATGCTTGCCTAGCATGCATATACCCAAAACTAAATTAAAAAAAAAAAAAAATCAGGCTAGAGGTGTAGCTTAGTGGTTAAACACTTCCCTAGTATGAGTGAGGCCCTGGATTGCACTCCCAGCATCAAGAAAATATAATTTTTAAAAATTTTTTTAGTTGTATTTGGACATAATACCTTTATTTCACTTATTTATTTTTATGTAGTGCTAAGGATCGAACCCAGGGTCTCGTACGTGCAAGGTGAGTGCTCTACCACTGAGCCAAAACCCTAGCCCAAGAAAATATAAATTTTTAAAAAAATTCTTTTTATCATCTTCCTCTTGTATTTCTATCATACCTGCATCACTAACCTTTCCTCTGAACAAAGAGTTTTTAAATCCTATTTTCCCATTATTTTTATATAATTATTTTCTTCTAAAAGAAATAACATCTGTCAAAGCCTCTTGTTCTGTGGTTCAAATTGTCACACGTATTAACTATTTGTAAAGTTCAGACAAGGTTTAAGAGTGATATAAAAAAGATCACATGGATCCTAAATGAGTCTCTCATTTTGGGCTAAAAAGAATTATTTAAAAATAATTAATACATACCTGCTCACTTTTCACAACACATAGTATAAAGTTCATATTTCCATGACTCAAATGTATGGGTCCTATGAAATGTTATTTCATCTTTAATGCATCTTTTTTTGTTTGTTTGTTTATAGCCTAGTATGATGTTCTTTAACCAAAATTAAATTTTCTTCCTTGTTTGAGAAACAAGTGAAGCCAATATTTTACAAGACAAATTTTATTCATTATTATTAGCATGTTATAAGATTTCTGGCATTAGTTAAGAAAACTATAAAGATATGCATTTATCACAATAATTCACCTCTGTGTACTAGATTTACAGATAAACATTTCTACATCTTTGAATATTTTAGGGTAGCAAAAATGTTTTGTTGTTGTTCAGTGCTGGGGATGAAACCCAGGGCCTCCTGCATGCTAAATAAGAATTCTACCATTAAGCTATACCCTCTAGCCCTGAAAAAATAATTAAGGTAAATCAAAGTTCAAAGTTACAATATCCATTTTAATACTCAATATACTATTTTCTCTACAAATTTTTAGAAAAGTAATCTAAATTTCCTAAAAACTCAAAAGATTTAATACTTCTATTTTCCTAAAGAAACTTCCAGAAAGTTATAAGCTCACTAGTCAACAAGCTATTTTAAAAACCCTAGTGCTTGATACTATTATACTTTTTGTTGTTGATGTTGTACTAATTGAACCAGGGGCATTTTACCACTGAGCTACATCCCCAGTCTTTAAAATATCCTACACATTATGGTTATGTTTAAAAACCTCATTTTTGAACCAGCGATATAGCTCAGTGAGGGAGCATATGTTCACCATGCACAAAAGCCTGTTTTTGATCCCCAGAAAATATTTTTTAAATCTTTACCTTTTGGAGATATCTTCCTTAATATGGTGAAAGAAATACACAAATGGCCTGAAATTTGCTTTGAAATTTGGGAGTTAAGAGAATGTAGGAAACATTGTAAATGAAACAAGACTATGAAGTACAATTTACAAATGCCAAACTATGGAACCAGCCTAGATGTCCATCAATGGATGAATGGATTAATAAATGTGGTATATATACACAAAGGAGCTTTATTCAGCCATAAAGAATAATGAAATTACCAGGTGCAGTGGCACACGCCTGGAATCCCAGTGACTTGGGAAGTTAAGGCAGGAGCCTCTTGAGTTCAAACCCAGCCTCAGCAACTTAGGGAAGCCCAAAGTGACTCAGCAAGACCCCATTTCTAATATCATAAAGAAGGGCTGGGGATGTGGCTCGGTGGTTAAACACCTCTGGGTTCAATCCCTGGTACTTACTTACTTACTTACTTACTAAATAAATAAATAAATAAATAAATAAATAAATAAATCATATCATATCATTTGTAGGAAAATAGAACTTGGGAACCTTATTTAAGTGAAATAAGCCAAACTCAGAAAGTCAAGGGTCATTATGTTTTCGTTCAGATTGAAAGCTAGTGAGGAAAAAGAGAGTAGGGAAGCAGGAAAATTATGAAAATATAAGGGAGATCAATAGAGTAGATAAAAGGGACAGGAAGAGGGATGGGGTAAAGGAAAGAGAAAATACTGGGGAATAATATTAGCCAAATTATATTGTAATATTATGTGTATGTATGAATCCGTAACAACAAACCCCACCATTATGCACAGCTATAATGTACTAATAAAAAGAAATATGGAGGGGAAAAGACTATGAATAGAAACCAAAGCTGGGTAATGAATTCATAGGGATTTATTATACCTTGCTCTCCAAATTTATTTAGTTTCAAATTTCCATAATAAAAGTGTTGTTGTTTGTAGTAGAGAAAATCAACTTTTAAGTGGCTAATTCTTATTCTAGATTACTGATTCACACCAAATGGTATGTAAAGGGAGAAATTATGATGAACATTTAAGTAAGGGTATATATTTTAAAACAATTTACACACTAAAAAAAGATTTCACAAAATATTATTCAGTTGTTACAATTCACAAACTTACTATTTTAAAAAATTCCTATTTTAAAATAAGCTTTTAAGAGCCTTTTAGATTAGCTTTTAAGAGACAAGAAGATTACAAGTTTGAGGCCAGCCTCAGTAACTTAGCAAAACCCTGTCTCAAAAAATAAAAAGGACAGATGGGGCTAGGGTTGTGGCTCAGTGGTAGAACACTCACCTAGTATGGGCGAGGCCCTGGGTTCAATCCTCAGCACCACATAAAAATTAATTAATTAATTAATGATATTGTATCCAACTACAACTAAAAAATAAATATTAAAAATATTTTAAAAATAAAAAATAAAAAAGACGAGATATAGCTCAAGTCCCCCTTGGTACAATTCCTTAGTACCAAAAAAAAAAAAAAAAAAAA
>NW_026000174.1:43663120-43669687 GCF_001458135.2 Marmota marmota marmota | reverse complement strand
AAAAAAAAAAAAAAAAAAAGCAATACAAAGATATTAACCAATAGGAAATAGGAAAAGACCATCTCTAAGTTTTGAGTATGTGGGAGATTTTTCGGTTTTGTTTGTTGCACACTCACACTTCTACTGAATTTCATCCTTCCCAAAGGTTCACTTTTTAATTTTGGCATCATTTCACCAATCCCTTAATGGCTCTGGCCAAATCAAATTCTGACTTAAAATATTTTAGTTCTATTTGAGTGAAGATAGTACCAGCTGCTTTATTAGATTGCTTTATCTTGCAGTCTTTCTCAATATGAAAAAATGTTTTTAAGTATTAAGCCATATAATTTAAGCAGATCTAAGCAAAACTATTTTAGCTTATCCACATTTTTGTGTTTGCTTCACTGATTCAGACAATTTGGACTCAAGTTATTTAAATAGGATCAGTGATCGCACAGTAATGAGCATAATGGCATTAGGTCATATGAAAACTTCTTCATTTTTTATTTATTTACATTCCATAAATGTCTACAGTCCTGGCAACATAAGACAAGCTATACAGAATTCATTGTTTTTTTTGTTTTTTTTTTGTACTAGAGATTGAACCTAAAGGCACTTTACCACTGAGCCACATCCCAAGCTCTATTCTATATTTTTTTATTTAGAAACAGGGTCTCACTGAGTTCTTTAGCGCCTTGCTTTTGCTGAGGCTGGCTTTGAACTTGTGATCCTCCTGCCTTAGCCTCCCAAGCCACCGGGATTAAAGGTATACAGGGTTCTTAAATAACTCTTAATTTATGTAAACCAAGTTTAAACTCCTGAGATATTAGACAATAAGTCAAAGCAGAAACACTTGCATTAAATATATTATTTATTTTTTGCAGTGCTGGGTATCAAACCCAGGGCCTTGAGCATGCCAGGCAACTGCTCTACTACTGAGCTATATCCCCAGCGCAAATATATTCTTTATTAAAACAATATTTATTCAATATTTATCATATTCCAGGTAAGTGGAGGAAAGCCATAGCTTAAGTTCTACCATTAAGAAACACTCAAGGTCAGCAAAAGCAGAATGCTAAGCAACTCAGTGAGACCCTGTCTCTAAACAAAATACAAAATAGGACTGGGGATGTGGCTCAGTGGTTGAGTGCTCCTGAGTTCAATCCCCGGTACCCCCCCCAACCCGCCACCCCCCAAAAATAATAATAAAAGGAAAAGAAAAAGAAACACCCAAGGTAACAGAGACTAACAATAAATAAGAACAAAAAAGTATTTAATATCAAGAATTAATAAATGCTATGAACAGACTATGAAGAAACCTGATATGCAGCACAGTTGAAGGACTTAACATTGATGTGGGGGGTGGGGGGGTAGGAGAGGAGGATTCCATGAAAGGTACTAAGGAAAGGCCATTGAATGACCTGAAGGAGAAAGTTATGTAGATTATCTGAGGGAAGAGTAGTCCTGGTAGAGGAAACAACCCAAAGACCCTGAGAGTAACAGCATGCCTGCCACCATTCAAGAAACAGTGAAAAGTGGTATATTAATTCAAAGATATTAAATCAAGAGGACAAGATAGAATCCGTGGCCATGGCTCTGAAAAAAATCAAAAGACAATGAATGGAAATACTGAAATCAGTGATACTGAACAGTGTTTCAAATATGAGGGCTACTCAGTAAACATCTCTGGATTTCCCACCTTATGGTAATCATTCCATCTGATCTAAGCCTATGTTCTCAAGTTTTCTCTAAAACTTTTTTCTTTTTTTCAGTTGTAGTTGAACACAATACCTTTATTTTTATTTGTTTTTAGTTTTATATGGTGCTGAGGATGGAACCCAGAGCCTCGCATGTGCTAGGCGAGCACTCTACCGCTGAGCCACAACCTCAGCCCCTCCAAATCTTTTATTAAAAGTATGTGCTGGGAAAATATTTCTAATTTTGAAAAAAGATGGAAGTATAGCCTCTTTCTGCACATACATTAAGTCCCAAAAGACCTAGCATACTTCTTCAGAGTTTTCCATCATTAATGCTTCTTTTTTTACGTCTTTTCATTTGCCAATTATACTTTATCCTATACCCTAAGCCTTTTGAGAGGAGTTTTCCCTGAGTTCCAGAACAGCTTGTGATTAACAATACAGTGTCTGAAGTCACTTCCAGGGTTCAAATCCTATTTAATATCAGTGTGGCCTAGCAAAGCTAATTATCCTCTCTATGCTTCAGTTTCATTATCTGCAAATTGGGCTAACAATATCTATCTCAAAGTTAGTATGAGAAGTGACAATGTATATAAATTATTAGACCAGTGCTTGGTTCTTGGTAGGTATTCAATAATTGCTGTCACACCAAGCAGGCACAGTGACACATATCTGTGATCCCAGCTGCTTGGGAGGTTAAGGAAGAAGGATCACAAGTTTGAGGTCAGCCTGTCTCAAAAATAAATAAATTAATTAATACATTCATTCATTCACTCATTTATTCATGGGCTAGGGATGTAGCTCAGTGTAGAGCATCCCTGGGTGCCACAAAACAAAACAATAATAACAATTTAAAAAAAAAAAACACTGTCACCAGAAACACCTAAGACTTGGTTCTCAACCCAAAAGCTAAGATTACATCATAACCTCCCAAAATCTTGATCTCTGAGATCTTACTATTATCTCTATGTAAACTCCTGAACTCAATTCTCTGATCTTTTCAGCTAAAGACAAATACTTGGAAAAAAATCAAAATGTCAGAATAAAGAAAACTTAGCAGGGCTACTTCAGATTTGGTGGTCAGGGAAGGACTTTGTGAAGAGATGTAAGAACATCAAGCTGCTTCCTGTGTCATGCCTTTTTACCTTGATGTTCTGCCTCACCTCAGGGCTCAGAGCTATGAATTCAGATAACCGCGGATTGAACCTCTAAAACCTTGAACCCCACATAAATTTCTTATTCTCTATGTTGTTCTTGTAAGGTCTTTTGGTAACAGCAACAAAAAGCTGACAAAAACAAACTGGTACCAAGAAGCGGGGTCACTGCTGTACCCAACTAGACCATGTGGTTCTGTAGTCTTTGGAGCTGGAATGAGAAATTTTGAAAACTTTAAGAGATACAGGCTGAAAACTCTTTGCAATGTTATAAGCAAAGCTGATACCAGTCCCGTACCCCCTACAACCCCCACAACCCTGTGAACTGAGAATTGCTGAGGCAAGCATAGAAAGCAAGTTTTATTTAAGAAAGTGACAGAGACAAGACTTCTCTGAAGAGAAGGGGCCCCAAACCTGGGAGTCCTGAAAAGGGTGTGCATCTTGCTCTTTTATAGCCCCCAGAATTGCCATCTCTTTATTCTCAGTGTATGTGCCTAGAAGCAGGGATGGGGGGGTGCGGGTTAACTGTTAGCAACCCAGAGTGTCCAGGAGTAGGATCACAGGAATAATAACCCATGGTTCTCTATTTGATAACCAGTCATCCCCTCCCCCCATCATTCATTACCTACACAAATTGCCTGGCCTTCATCCCTGCCTAGGCCAGAAGGGGCTGCAGGCAGATTGCTTTTTGGCAGAAAAAGCATATGGGGGTTAAGTACAGTGGGCCCATTTAACAGAATTAGTCTCGTAACCTTGTGTTCCCATCATTCTCATCTATCTGTCCCCTTACAAATCTTAACGTGATCCTGGTTGGAGCTCAGAAGACCAGAATGCCAATAGGTCTGTGGATAGTAAAGACTGAGTTCATGAGGTTTCAGAAGAGGATGACTCTATCAGAAATTGGACCAGAAGTCTACATTTTGCCCATGTCCTGAGATCTTTGTAATGCTGAATTTACAACTGAGGTACTAATGAGTACCTGACAGAGGAAATCTCAAGGCAGCACAGTATTCAAGCAGTGGCATGGATATTGCTGGCAGCTTTTAGCCAAGTTTACTATGATAATCAGGAGCAGAAAGCAATGCACAAATATTTGAAAAACTTTTACAATTTGGCCAGATAAATCAAAGTAAAACAGGAGCAAAGGAAGTTGTGATTGTTAAAGACATTACAGGCACTAAAGAGATGCTAAATACTTTGCACAAAGACAATAAGATGGCTTGAGGGCATTTCAGGAATCCACAAAACCACACCCACCTCAGGCTCAAGAGTGTTAAAGTAAAAATGTCTTTAAAAGACTTGGGGGAAGTACCCTGCTTGCACAAGGGAGCCTAAGAAGTTTTTTTATCATGCTCAGTCACCCAGGCACTTGAAGGCTGCAGCCATGGTCCTAGGAGGCTTGGCTACTGCTCATGATGGTGGCAGCCACTGGCATCAATCACATGATGCTAGTTCTGCAGAAATGAAGGATTCTGGAGTCAGTGAGTCTTGGAGACTTCCACCAAGACTTCAAAGGCAGGCCTGGGAAGCCAAGCAAAGTGTAACAGGGTCAGAATCCCTGCAAGGTGCTGAACAGGGTGATGCATAAAGATATGAAAAGGAAACCAAAGCTTCAGTGGAAACTTCTGAGATTAAGAAATGCCAGTAATGTGGAACATCTGCCTAGGAAAGCTACAGGAATTGAGCAGGGGCAAGCCAATAGAGACCATATGGGCTGCAACCATGAAGGCCATAGGGGTGGAGCTACAGAAGTTCTTTGGAGAGAACATCATGATGCCCTGTGCCCTTTTAAATGCTGAATGTGGAGCTATAGGACTTATTTGCCCAGCTGGATTTCAGTCTTGCTTTGGTCTTATTGCTTCTTTCTATGCCCCTGTTTCTCCTTATGGAATAGAAATATACCATCATATATTGGATATATGTGACTTGCTCTTGAGGTTTACAGGAGAAAACATTCACGAATTTGCCTTTAGTCTCAGATGAGATTCTGGACTTGGACTTTTGGGTAATGCTGGAACTGTTAAGACTATGAGGACTATTGAAAATGGTCTAAATGTATTTTGCATTGCATGAGCATTTGAGGGCTGCAGTGGAAAAGTTAAGGTTTAAATATAAGGTGTCCCCTAAAAGCTCATGTGTGAGCTTATGCAGGAGTGAAATGACTGGATTAAGAGATTTAGCCTAACCAGTAGATTAATCCACTGAAATGGTTAACTGGGTGGTAACTGAAAGGCAGGTAGGATGTGGCTGGAGGAAGTGGGTCACTGGGGGAATGACTTTGGGCTTAATATCTTGTTACCAGTGAATAGAGATGTTTGTTTCCTGGTTGCCATGTCCTGAGCTGCTTTCCTACACCATGCCCTTCTGCCATGATGTCCTGCCTCACCAAAGACCAAAACCTAAGTATGAATTCAGAGGATTGTGGACTGAACTACTGAAACTGTGAGCCAAAATAAACTTTTTCTCCTCTACATTATTCTCATTGGTATTTTCATCACAATGACACAAAAACTGACCAAAACAGGGATATGTACTTGTGGGCCCCTCTCCTCCTTTTTTAGTATATAAATGATTACAATATCTTCCAGTTTCTGCCTTATTTTTATAATGTTTTTTTTTATTTTTTATTTATTTTTTTAGAGAATTTTAATATTTATTTTTTAGTTTTCGGCGGACACAACATCTTTATTTGTACGTGGTGCTGAGGATCGAACCCAGGCCGCACGCATGCCAGGCGATCGCACTACCGCTTGAGCCACATCCCCAGCCCCATAATGTTTTTTTAAATATGAAATAGTTGTTGGATTTCATAAATTTTCAGATCTACGTAGAAAACCTTTTCAACCCTTGATTTACAAGTTTGGTGGATTACAATAAATATCATCTAAATCTGAATTTTTTTAAAAAGACAACAGGAATAACATATATGTTGGTGGCCTCAAAGTGTGGTCCCTGGACGAGCAGCACTAGCATCACCTAGGAACTTGTTTTAGGGCTCTAACCCAGATCAACTGATTAAAAAGCTCTGGAGTTGGGCCAAGCAACCTGTGTTTCAACAAGTTGTCTGGGTGATTCTGAAGGACCACTGATCTATGGCAAGATCCTATGAGGGAAAGAAACCGTCAGACTTTCTTTTAGGGCATTTGTTCATGTTGTTTTCTAAGGTCTCAAGGAAATGTTACTTCCACAACGAGAAAATTTTCTTGTCTATTTGTTTGTCTGACTCCCCAGCCCAACAGTGTATATACCACAAGAACAAAGATTTTGTCTGTTTTAATTGCTACCAAGTCCCCAATGCCTAGAAGAGTTGCATGATATATGTACTGACCAAAACGAATTAACATTTCTATTTCTTCAATGTATACATACTTCAAAACATGCTATAAACTGGTATACAACTTATTGTTCAACCCCCCCTTCTTTTTTTTAAATCCAGGGCACTTAACCACTGAGCCATATCCCCTGCCCCCCCCTTTTTAAAATTTTTTTGTAGTTGTAGATGGACAGAATGCCTTTATCTTGTTTATTTTTATGTGGTGCTGAGGATTGAACCCAGTGCCTCATGCATGCTAGGCAAGTGCTCTACCACTAAGCTAGAGCCCCAGCCCAATCCCCATCCCTTTTTATTTTTATAAATTGCCTAAGGCAGTGCTAAATTGCTGAAGCTGGTCTCTAACTTGTAATCTCCCTGCCTCACCTCCCGAATCACTTGTATTATAGGCATGCACCACCCCCCC
>NW_026000174.1:43654240-43663110 GCF_001458135.2 Marmota marmota marmota | reverse complement strand
AAAAAAAAAAAAAAAAAAATTCAGCTGGGTGTAGTAGCGTATGCCTGTCATCAAATCTACTCAGAAGGCTGAGGCAGGAGGAACACAAGTTCAAGACCAACATAGTAACTTAAGGAGACCTTGTCTTAAAATGAAAATGGGGCTGGGGAATGTACTCAGTAGTAAAACATACCTAGGTTTGATACCAGTACAAAACAAACAAACACACACACACACACACACACACAAACACACAAAATTACTTGAGAGTGATAAGGATATCACTATCCTTCTTAAAGAAAAACCTTTCAAAGTTCTTTAACCCTCATAGAGACTAAACTCAAAAACTTCTAAAATCTAGCACTAATACTCTGTAGTAGTGTTACTCCAATAAGCTCCTCAATGAACCACATGTTTGATAATCTCCCTCCCATAATGACTCTATTTGATCAAGGACAAAATTGACTAGCAGACTGTGACATAAATGATCCTATGCCAGTTCAAGGCCCAGTCATTAACTGGCCCAATAGAATTACCTTTATTCCTCATGCAATACTTGTTCTTGGAAGCTCCTTAGGGCCAATCCTTTATTCCATGATGCAATATTAACAATTTCTTTTTTTTAAATTTATTTTTTAGTTGTAGTTTGACAGAATACCTTTATTTATTTATTTATTTATTTATTTTTATGTGGTGTTGAGGAATTGAACCCAGGGCCTTGCACATGCTAGGCAAGCACTCTACTGCTGAGCCACAATATTAACAATTTCAATCAATTTGTATTTAATCTACTTGACAAATGCTTCTATGAGCCCCCTGAACTAGATAAACTTTTCTCCTCTATGTCTCTAAAGCATGTTTGTACTAGTTGCCAGCCTCCTCAACTTAGTAAGACCCTGTCTCAAAATTAAAAAAAAAAGCTGGGGAGAGGACATCTCTTAGTGGTAAAGTGCCCCAGGGCTCAATCCCCATTACCACACATACATGTACACATAAAAGTGTAAATAATATCATTTCATAAAAGGAAACTGAAGCACAGAGAGTTAAACTTTTGTAAGATCACACTGAAAGTAGCAGAGTCAAAATATAAACCCAAACATAGGACAGAGAAGAGCACTATTCTCTTGAAACACGGATTGTTAGTGGTGGCTAGTGATATGTGGAAAAGAGTGGTTAGTACTAAATGATACATATAAAGCAACAAAATTACTTCAGAGAGTGATAATGCTATCAAGAAAAAAAAAACAATTCTGTGATATGATAGTGATGCAAAGTTAATTTAGATGGGCAGTTGGAGAAGAGGAAACATCTTGCAAAACACCTAAATATCCAAAAGCAGCAAAGACCTGGAGAGAGAACTCTAGGTGAAGAGAACAGCTAGTGCAAAAGCTCTAAAACATGAGTAATTTTAGCACATTTCATGAAAGAGATAGTCAATGTGACTAAAGGATGGTGGAGGGATGTGAATGAGCTAAGGATGAAGAATTAGCTGAGGCTGAGATCACTTAAGACCTTATTATAGGCTAAGGACTTGAATTTTACTCTGAATAACACTGAAAGATTTTAAGCAAGGTAATGATATCTGAATTATGTTTTGAAAAGTTAACTCTGCCTGTTGCATATTTAAATGCAAGAAGGCCAATGGAAAGTAAGGAAAGGAGTTGGTGGTAACTATGGAAACTATGAGTATAGAGATCAAATCATTGAGTTCTGTTGAGGGGACCAGATATATACAGGGAGGAAAGAAATGATTATAGATGGTTCCAAACTATTGGAACCAGGCAACAAAGTAAATGGTGGTATTATTTATTAAAGGAGGATCAGGCCAGGTGTTAGGATGAAAATCTCGTCTTGGACATAAGTTTGAAATATCTGCTCAATGGCAGATGCTAGATATGAACCTATATATATATATTTATCAATATAAATTTGAATATCATCTCATATATATGGCAACCTGGAGAGGGAAAAAAAGAGGATGGATCTCCAAGTTCTTAGACAATTCAACATAGAAGCCAAACAGCGAAGCAGCAAGTATACCTGTCACCCTTGTAGATTACCAAGTTTGTTTTTTTTAAATATATTTTTTAGTTGTTGGTGGATCTTTATTTTCTTTATTTATTTATATGTGGTGCTGAAAATTGAACTCAGTGCCTCACACATACTAGGCAAGCACTCTACCACTGTGCCACAAACCCAGCCCAAATGCCAAGTTCTTTAAAAGGCAAGATAATGTCTTTTTCATTTCTGTGGTACCTTGTAGAACTTAGCTGAGTATCATAAATTCAAAGATGCTCAGTACATTTTAATGAATGAATAAATAAGTGGCTTCCATTAAATTTCTCAAGCTTCAATGTGGAAATATTATACTTGAGGATGAAGACACAGAACCTCATATCTTCTAGGCACTCAAATATTTGCTTAATGAATTAAAAAAAAAAAAACTTGGCTGTGTTTTGGTAGACATATTTTAATACTCATTATTCCAGAAAACACAGCAAGGAAAGAGAGAAGAAAAGCAGTTGCTTATGTCCTGTCATTTTTAACAATGATAATCACAAAAACACTAAACCTTTCATCTTGGTCCCTACTACAAGGTAGTGGGTGCATGGCACTGACAGCTACAACAGGAAGAAAGGGGCTTCCAATTCCCACACAAAAGTTGAGTTCTGGCTTTCATACCATAAGCAAGTATTAAGTAACACTATATTCTACGTATGCAGCATATAAAGAGTAAGTGCTAAATATTAAAAATAATACTACAACAGCAAAACAGATAAGGTTCCTCAAAGAACTTCCATTCTAAAGTGGAAGACACTGATTATGTAAATACCATATAGGTATAATGATATGAAAGTAAAATGTACTGTGGAAATATATACATAAAGCAACTTGGGTAAGTTTGGAAGGGAACAGGTTTCTGAATGTAAGATACTTTAAGAAGTCAGTCTGGGAAGCAGGAAAAGAGTGACTGTATCTAGGTAGAGGAAAGGGCATATATGAAGGCCTTAAGTAGGAAGAATTCAGGATGATCCAAATGCTAACAACATTTTAAATGGGTTGTAAATGCAGGTGCATACAGGGCACATTGACCCTAGGAGGAGCCATTAAGTAGGCTTAAAGATGTTAAACCCAAGGCCAGGCAGTGGCACACATCTGTAATTCCAGCGGGGGACAGGGCACAGGAGGACTGCCAATTCAAGACCAGCCTCACAATTCAGG
Source organism: Marmota marmota marmota (assembly GCF_001458135.2). NCBI lineage: Eukaryota > Metazoa > Chordata > Mammalia > Rodentia > Sciuridae > Marmota > Marmota marmota. The sequence goes on along the minus strand of NW_026000174.1, from coordinate 43,659,909 downwards.
CAATTCATCCAGGTACTAAGCAACTCAATGAGACCCTGTCTCTAATAAAACACAAAATAGGGCTAGGGATGTGGCTCATTGGTTGAGTGCCCCAGAGTTCAATTCCTGGTTCCCAAAAACAAAAACAAAACAAAAAGATGTTAAGCCCAGAAGCAACAGGATCAAACTGGTAGATCTGTTTTTAAAAATCAATCTGCCTGGGCTGGGGTTGTGGCTCAGCGGTGGAGAGCTTTTGAGGCTCTGGGTTCGGTCCTTGGCACCACATAAAAATGAACAAGTGAAGTGAAGGTGTTGTGTCCAACCACAACTAAAATATTAAAAAAAAAAAAAAATCTACCCAGGTGAAGTGGTGTATACCTGTAATCCCAGCACCTTGGGAGGCTGAGGCAGGAGGATCACAAGTACAAGTTCAACCTCAGCAACTTGGTGAGAACCTATCTCAAAACAACAAAAAGGGCTGGGGAATGCAGCATAGTGCTAAAGCACCCCTAGGTTCAATCTTCAGTACAAAAAAAATCAATCTGGATGTATAAGGAGAATGACGAAGCTACTGAAGTTATCCAAATGAAAAATAATGGCAGACTGGGTTAGTGTGGAGCAGTGGAAAACAAACTGGAAAACTCCAAGGTATATTTAAGAGATTTTTTAAAAGCAGTAGATGTGGGAGGCCATCCTTGTACACGATTTGAGTTACCTCCCTGGCTGGGCGAGAGGCGCTCAGACACATCCTTGTGTCCAGAGCTTTCCCCACCCTTCTCGGGTCCGAGGGCTTGTCTGTGTGGAGGCCACTACCCTATCTGGCCACTACCCGAAGACCCAATCTTCACACCTGACCTTGGGACACTGCCCCGCTTAATCTTCATTGGATGGGTTTTTCCCCAGAATTTTTTGTTCCCCAATAAAAGTCCACTCCCAGGCATGTTCTCTCTTGCTCACTAGCTTCTTCAGTAAACCTAGCTACCACAATAGGTGGCTGGAGGCTGGAGGTAGGAGAAGCCGTCCTGTAGCTGGTTTAAAGGTAGTTAGAACCCGTCTCTTTAATCCAACTCCCTTCAGATTTCTCACCTACAGAACCTTTACTTATGAAGCCTGTGCTGGCTGGGGGCTAAAAGTAGATTCAGGCATGGCAGTACATACCTATAATTCCAGTGACTAAGCAGGCTGAAGTAGGATTGCAAGTTTGAGGCCAGCCTTGGCAACTTACCTGCAGAAACTTAGCAAGACCCTGTCTCACATAAAAACTAATAAGGGTTAGGGATACAATTCAGTGGTAGAGTGCTCTAGATTCAATCCCCAGTACCATTAAAAAAAAAAAAAAAAAAAAGCTTTAGGGCTTAGTGACAGAGAACACAATGTACAGGTTTCTAGAATGAGAAATCAGGTAGAGAGAAGTATGACTGAGATGAGCCTCAATAGAAAAGCAAAGGTGAGATGGGTGGGGAAACATGAGCTCATCATTAAATGCCCATTATATATCCAAGTCAAAGGTTACAAAGGTAGCTGGATATGTGACTAAGTCTTCACACGAGGTCTGAGCTGAAAACATAAACATGGACATTTTCACTGATATGGTTTTTAAAAACATGGACATGGAAAAAATTTTTTAAAAATGGGCATGGATGTGATAGCCTCAGAAGAAAGCATAAAACAGACAAGAAATCATATTAATTTCAAACCCTAAGTAAACAACAAAATGTAGATATTAAATAGAAGAGGAATAAAATCTAGTGAAACACAAAAGAAAAACTGTAGGCCAGTGATACAGAAAGAAAACAGGAAAGTTCAGTGTGGAAATGCAAAGAAGCATGTTTCAGGGCTGGGGTTGTGGCTCAGTGATAGAGCGATGGCTTAGCATGCATGAGCATTGGGTTCCATCCTCAGCACCACATAAAAACAATGTGTCCACCTAAAACTAAAAAAACACATAAATATATATAAAAAAAAGAAGCATGTTTCAGTTAGGAAATGGTCAGCAGTGGTAAAGAACACTGAAATTAGGATGTTGATGTTGATGTTCAGGTTTCTAGGCGAACTCACAAAAGTTCATTTAACCATAACATAGACGAATTACAGCATTAAACTATCTTACCATGAAGCACTGCAGTATAGTAGCCAAACATGCAGGCTCAAGACCCATAGCACCAAGATTTAAATCCTAGCTTCAGTACTTGTCAGTTTTGTGGTTCTAGATATATTAACTTAATGTCTCTATGCCTCAGTTTCCTCATTCATAAAAGGCAAAAATAATACCTTAAAGAATCTCTGTGAGGATTAAATAAATTAATGTGTATGTGTTTTAAAATAGCACAAATTAGTGCTGGGGATGTGGCTTAGTAATAGAGTGCTTGCCGGCATGCACAGGCCTCCCAGTTCAATCCCCAACACTGCAGAAATAATAATAATAATAATAATAATAATAATAATAATAATAAAGCACAAATTAACTCATGAGGTAAATGATAGCTACTATTCCAACAGTACTTCTATGAAAAATAGTGAACACTAAATAACTCCCCACTAATTTGGCATTGTCCTTATTGCTTTATCAACTGTGATCTTACAAGATCTTTTTTTCAAAAATCTTAAAACTTATTCAGGAGCTGAACATGGTGGTGCACAACTGTAATCCCAGCTGAGGCAGGAGGATCACAAGTTTGAGACCAGCCTCCACAACCTAGTGAGACCCTGTCTCAAAATTAAAAGAAAAAAATTAATAGGGCGGGGGATGTAGCTTAGTAGTAGACTATCCCTGGGTCGAGTCCCCACCATCAAAAATAAAAAAAGTATTTCCATTCAGACATTTTTCTGGTGCATATTCAAATATAAGGACAACATCTACCATCACCCTGATGAAACACTAAGCTGCTTCTTGTTCTGCACAAGACTTAAATACAATGTAGAAAGGGGTAGCAGGTTTAGAGTTGCCTGATGACTATCTTATTTCCAAGAGTGTGCAAAGATACGTATAGTACCTAAAACAGCCCCCTAAAAGGTACATCAGACTAAATGGTGATTGGGAAAGAACATGTTCATATGGTTACTAAAACTGAGAAGAGCACAAATAAAAACATTCAGGGACAGAACTCTCTCCATAAGCCCCACTTGAGGAAAAATGCTCTGGTTTTCCATTGTTATTTTCCAACCATTAAAATAACAAGACTATCTAATATCTGATAGAGCAGTTGTATCCAAAAAAGTATTGTTCCAAACTCATGAAAATTTGTTTATCAGGCCCTTTCCCATCAAGTGATAAAAATGTTGTGTTTCAGGACCAAGATGTAAAGGAGGATGTTAGATCCCATGTCAATAACCGACTCGTCATTACCATCTGTCAATTTCTAAACAGGTTACAGGAAACAAGGTGACAGACAGGCTAATCCGTTATGGTTAAGTATCCATATTACATCATCACAGCTAGTACTCATTTGCACCTTCAGAAGAAACTGCCACAAAGGGAAACAAAACATTCAACTAATAACATGAATTATGAAAAAGCTTTTTCAAATGTTATAAAAATATGATTAAGCTTCTGAAATGTAGGTTATTTAAAGACTTAAAAGACATTTCAGTTATGGTACTTTTGATGTAACTGAAATAAGAGGCCATTTGCACAGTTTGAAAAATAAAATGAGGTACAATTAAGAAGTGTGAGCAGCCCTGTACAGATGGCCTGATCCTAACACAAGATGTTAACAAAGCAGGTTTGTAGAGGAAGGAGAAGCCTGAATTTTCTATGCTATAATGTGACTGACCCCACCTCCAAAAAATACAAAAGGGGGGATATCATTTAAAAATCAATAACTTCCAATAAACAGAAAATATATCTTTTATATTAACAATTCCAACTCTGTCTACTTACTGTTTTCAAATATGTTTGGGAAGTCCCATTGTGTTACTTTGGTAAATAATATTTGGAAAATATGACAAGTATATTTTAGTTTCTTGCCTCAGAAGTATTCTGCTAAAAGAAATAACAAAAATAACTAGGTAGCCTTCAGTTTCATTTACCTAACAAACATTTTTCACTTATAACACACAAAAAATGAGACAGATACCTATCACTGCTGTTCACTGAAGAGAAAGTAATTTTAATTAGTAATTTATAATTTATCATGTTCAATGTAAAAGCTACTTGAAAACTGATAGCTAAATATCACCAAAAAGAAATAATAGGAGAAGTGCCAAACATTTACATAAACCTCCTCAAAATGGCTTGTTTATATATAAAACAAATTGTAGCTATTTCTAAAAGGTTTAATCATTGAACTCCAAATTGGCATATCACTATTATCTTTTTTTAACTCCCTGGTCACTTAAACAAAGAGTCTAAAATTTTCTAAGGAGGCTCATTTCCCTTTTCTCATTCTTTCACAATCATCCCAAAGTACAATCTAAGACAAAGACCAGCTATACATATTTCCCAAATTATGAATGTGGAACTTCCATAAAAACAAAGAAGGCAATCTGGACTACTATAATGTACAAAGTTTAAAAAAAAAAAAGTTCACTTCTGTCGTGAAAATAATGAAGAAACCTGATGAGATCATAAACCCATGAAGCTTCCTGTTGGTAGCTGAGGATGAAGTCATTAGCAACCCAGGATTCCCAAGTCCTTGTAATCAGAAGCTGCACCTACCAGATTCAGTATTGTTCGGGAGAGGTGGCTTTAAAACACCCGGCTCCCGAATCCTCCAAGCCAGACCACGCCTTCCAGTTATCATTCAAAAGGAACCGTTTCAAAGTGTGGCACTACTACACATTTCCCTGCAAGCTTAAATATCAAGCAGGAGTCAACATTTTAGGTTCCTTTGGTTATGCTGAAGGAAAGATGAACTCTTGAACCCCGCGCTACATAATAAACCCAGGCTTCAGTAGCCGAAATGGAGGTGAAGCATGCTCTGGTTCCTCAACCTTTATGGCTTTCACTAATCAGCAGCCCCCGATTTCTTCCCCAAACTCAGTCACCCCAAGGCACAGAAAGCAAAGAGAGATTCCTTACTTCCTGCTGTTGTTAAAAGGGGAGGAAACCCTACAGCAACTCTGAACTCGTCGAAGAGAAATGGTTTAATCTTGGCCACCACTGCAAACATATGTCACCCAGCCCCAACTCCGCGTTCCCGCCCCGCCGGGCCTCCTGCCCCCCGCGCGTCGCGCTCCGGGGGTGCTCCGGTAGCCCAGCCTTCCCGGGTCACCCAGTGTCAGGGACGCGGCTCCGCGCCTCTTCCTCTCCCACCTCCCCCACCCGCACACCGCCAGAGCCCCAAGACCACACTGTCGGTCACCCAGGTTCCAATACAATGGAATGTCACTGCCCCGAATTCTCCGGGGCCCTCCTCGCCCCCCAGAGCCAGTCCTGGATCTCCCTGATACCGAGTTCGGTCTCGAGCCCAAACTTCACCATGTGAGAGACCAGGACCGGGAGATGACGGAGCCCCACTACTCCCGCCCAGCCCTCCAGTCAACCGCGGACCCCAACCAGTTCCATACGCGAATGCTGCGCTGGGCGCCCCCACCCAGCCGGGACCACCCCCTAGGAGTTATCAGCCCCCTCTCCCGAGGGGGGCGAGGGCGAGCGGAGAACTCCCCGCCCGACCCAGACCCCTGAGAGGCGCTGCAGCAGGGCGAAGGCCCCAAATGCATCCCCGGCCTTTCCTGGCCCACCGCGACCC
>NW_026000174.1:43644364-43653872 GCF_001458135.2 Marmota marmota marmota | reverse complement strand
AGGAGGCGAAGTCTGACGACCCGGCCGACCCCGGGGACTCGGAGAGCACCCGGCAGCCGAAGCCCGCGGACCGCGGACGTCTGCCCGGAGGGGAGCTGTCCGCTCTCGCTGCGCCCGCGTGGGAAGGGGCCGCGCTTCCCGATCGCCCCACCGAGGGAGGGGACAGTGAGCGGAAACGCAGCCTAGGGTGCCGCAAAGCGGGAGGCTTGTCAGCGCTTTGCCTGGAGTTCATTACTTGACCCTTCGGATTATTTTGAGGGACTCAGAGACACTCAGTCTCCATATCGCTATTTCTTTCTCTGCGCCCCAAACCAGAAACAGCTGAACGGGCTGTTTTACAGTTCCGTTTACTCCCTTCCTGCCCAAAGCTTGCTGGGCAAAAGGACCCTTTTCCTACTGCTAGAGGAGATTTATATTCAAAGAAATTCAAATTCAAACGTATTACTTTCCAATCCTCGCTGAAAGGGCCTTTCCCAGGAGTTCTTATTAACTGTCCCCATCCCCCAACTTGGGGATTTTCCCACTCTGGATTTTTGAATCTTTGTATTCCAAAATAAGTACTGGCTCTTCGTTGATCAATCCAACTACCATCTGGATGACTTTTATAACAATAAGTCTAACTCAGTATGCAATGTGTGTTGGTTTTTTTTGTTTTTGTTTTGTTTTGTTTTTTTGGTCGAGATTCGGAACCTCTTCAGGACTCTACCCAAACATTTCTTATCTGACTTCCAAGTTGTTGGTGTGGAGTGATTTTAATGACTACTTGAGGTTTTTCTGTTGTCTATCAGTTGTGTTTCTTCTCACGAGGAGTGAAATTAAGAGATCAGAGAAATCACTTGGCCCTTCAGCCTTTAAGTGAAAGTTAAAATAATGGTGAAGTTATATTTAATGACCACCTTTTAAAAATCAATATTGGTTTAACACCTATTACATGCTTAGCACAGCAATCTATCCCTCAAGATAAGCCTAAGGTAAAGGTTTTTAAGCAAATCTAGACAAGCGTAGAGGAAGACCTGATAATCTTGATACACTATCTCTAATGAACATTTAAAAAGCTGTTTTAAATTTAAGGACTACCTGGTACAGGGTCTACTAATCCTTCTGAGATTAATTTTGTCCTGGGAGATTCTGTTTTCCTCCTGGTGCCTACATCCTTTTGTTCCTATTCATTCTTTATTGTATACCCTTTTGCACCTGCGAAGCTTGGAGCCAGGTCCTGGGGTGGGGAAGGAAAGTTAAGTAGTCTTATTTACAAATGAATTCAAGCTGTGGACAAAACTGACCTTGCAATTTTAAGTTAATTACAGTTTGCATTTACTTAAGATATCTTTGAAAGTGATTTTCATTGGGGAAGGAATTTGCCAAATGTAAGATCCTACAGAGAAGTAACACAAATTTCCATTACATTTTTTTTTCTTCCTGCATAATGGAAATGTGGAATCTAAATACAATAAGTTTTCCAAATAACTTTTATATTTTTAACTACTTTTGTGAGTTTAAAGTTTCGTTTCTGGGGCTGGGGATGTGGCTCAAGCGGTAGCGCGCTCGCCTGGCATGCGTGCGGCCCGGGTTCAATTCTCAGCACCACATACAAACAAAGATGTTGTGTCCACCGAAAACTAAAAAATAAATATTAAAAAATTCTCTCTCTCTCTCAAAATAAATAAAGTTTCGTTTCTGTGGGAAGGCTAAGAAATTAATGTGGCATACTATAAATGTTTTATGGCACTTAGTTTGAGACCATAACTGGTACTCAAAGTGAGTTATGGGGAGCAGGGCATGGTAGCCCATGCCTGTAATCCCACCCACCCAGGAGGCTGAGGCAGGAGGATTGCAAGTTTGAGGCCAACCCAGGCAATTTAGTAAGACCCTGTCTCAAAAGTTCTTAAAATGGCTGGGAATGTAGCTCAGTGGTACAGCACCCCTGGGTTCAATTCCCAGAACCTCAAAAAAAAAAAAAAAAGGTGAGTTATGCTAGCAACAGCAAACAAGTGGCAATAAAACCTTTGTCATCTCTTACACCATTATTAGTTTATGCCACATTGATCAAAGAACAGATATTAAGGGAAAACTTTTGTATTTTTATTTATTTTGGTACCAAAGACTGAATCCAGGGGCACTTAACCCCTGAGCCTCATCCCAGCCCTTTTTATTTTTAACTTTGAGACAGGGTCTCACTAAGTTGCTTAAGGCCTTGTTAATTTACTGAGGCTGCCCTTGAAATTGTGATTCTCCTGCCTCAGCCTCCTTAGCCTCTGGGATTACAGAAGTGCTCCACTGTGCCCAAATGAGTATAGTTTTAAATAATATATCCTGTCGTCAGATGTTCCTTTGCCCTTCAAATGAAATTTTCTTAGTTTATCCTAAAGTCAAATGTTGCAACATGTTTATGATTAGCATCATTAAATCATTTAACTTAACATTTTTTAATTGATGAGTCATAATTGTATAATTTTATGGGATATAATGTGATGTTTTGGTATATGTAAATAAATATTTTTCCCTACTGAAAATATATTCCCAACTCTGCATTTTCCATGATCTGTTTTATATCATCCACAATCTAACTGCTTCAAGACTGATCTAGGTAATATCAAAAGTTTAGAATAAATGTTGTTTTTGTTTTAAATAATAACAACCGTTCTATTTTTTGTGTGTATGTATGGTACTAGGGTTTTAACTCATGGCCTCCCAGAGCACTCTACCACTGAGCTACATCTTCAGCTCATTTTACTTTCATATTTTGAGATGAGGTAATACTAAGATGCCTAGACTGAGCTCCAACTTGCCATCCCCCTATTTTCAGCCTCCCAAGCCACTAGGATTCATTTCATTTTTTCCTGTGGAACTCCTGTTCATTCATTAAGATTCAAATAAAGCTGGGCACATTGGCACATGCCTATAATCCCACTGACTCAGGAAACAGACAGGAGGATCACAAGTTCGAGGACAGCCTCAGTAATTTAGTGAGGTCCTCAGCAACTTAGTAAGACCTTATCACAAAAAATAAAAAAGATTGGAGATGTTATTCAGTGGTAGAGCACCCCGGGGATGAGTCCCGAGTACTAATTAAGATTGAAACAAAATATCTTCTAAAACATTTCCCCAGCTCCCCCAGGGAAAATTAAATTGATGGCTTTTCAGAAGTCCTATGGTGTTTTATTCCAATTGCTATTATACTTAACACTATCATATTGCATTGCAATTAGTTGTGTATCTGGGTTTTACTCTTACAAATCATGCATTCCATAAAGGCAGTGTTGCATTTAATTCATCCTTATATCTTCTGTACTAAATATCTTGAGCCCCTTGCATCTATTGACACAATTTATTAGGTCAACAAATATGATTGTTGAATGAATAAATACACATATGAATTTTATTTTATTTTTTTTTAATTTTTATTGTTGGTTGTTCAAAACATTGCATAGTTCTTGACAAATCATATTTCACACTTTGATTCAAGTGGGTTATGAACTTCCATTTTTACCCCATATACAGATTTCAGCATCACATCGGTTACACATCCATTGATTTACATATTGCTACACTAGTGTCTGTTGTATTCTGCTGCCTTTCCTATCCTCTACTATCCCCCATCCCCTCCCCTCCCATCTTCTCTCTCTACCCCATCTACTGTAATTCATTTCTCCCCCTTGTTTTTTTTTTTTCCCCTTTCCCCTCACTTCCTCTTGTATGTAATTTTGTATAACCATGAGGGTCTCCTTCCATTTCCACATATGACTTTTAAAATACCCTTTTAAAGGTTCCATTTAATTTACATATGCTATTCTAAAAGAGCACTTTTTTAAAAAATCTGGGAATTGAACTTGGGATCTCACGTGTTAGGCAAGCGCTCTACCAGGCCTTAAAAAGCTAGAGATTTTATCTTGATCCTATAATTGGAGAGAAGGGCCAGAAAATTGATGGAATCAGACAGTTTGGTTGCAGGAAACCAAATGAATTGGAAGTCCTATGCTTAAAAAGGAAACTTTCCTTCCTCACCTCCATTTCCCACTTCCTTCTGAGTTAAGTAATGCCTTAAAATATATGCATTATCAGGAGGATGGCCTTCTAGACTGCCTTGGCAACTTAGTGAGATCTTGTCTCAAAATAAAAAATTAAAAGGTCTGGGGATATAGCGCAATGGTATAGTACCCCTGGGTTCCATCCCACTACTACCAAAAAAAAAAAAAAAAAAAATGCGCGCGCATGCGCGCAGGAACAATCTTCCACATTTCTCATCCTCCTCCTATTCCTTTAGTAAAATGAATATAACAACTGCTGGAAAAGTTGGAGTTAGATCAAGCAATTCAATCCTTTTGTAGTTGAGGAAACTGGAGCTTAGCTTTTCTTGGTTTACTTTAAGGTGATGTAGGGAATCAGTTGGGGGAGAGAGCAAATGCCATCTCCACTAAGATGGCCTTGTTCATTAGCTTGTTGGCAAATGCAGAATTTGGGGTTGCCTGATTAGAACTGTAGTCAATAACTCCATACATTCCTGTGTTACAAATAGGCCAACCATTGTGTAGAAAGATCCAAGCTCAAATTTGTGGTTTCACTGAGAATATGAGAGGTATGTTTGAGAGAAGTGGGTTGATAAAGTGGGTCTTAGTTTTCAAATTTTCCTTTCTTTTGTTGAGGGGACCAGTGAGTCCTAACTTTGTTAGGGCAACTCTGATTTTAATCTGTTCAATCACTATCACAAATTAAAACATCAGATATCAAGGAAGTTCCACTACCATTTTCTCTCTGAGGCTTGACCGTGTCATCAGCTTTGACTATTGTTGCCTATCTCCCCTGCTAAGAAAGACAGCAATAGAGTTGGAAGAGCTGTTTTTAAGCCTGCTTCTTTGGAAGTTCACTCTCAATGGGAAGGAGGGTATTCCTAAAAAACAATGATGAGTCAAAATCCTGCAGTGAGCAGAGCTTCTAGAAGCATACATTTGATCTGCAGTTTTGTGTGGAGGGTAGGGGTCTGAGCTATGAATACAGAGGGACTCTTGGGCATTGATGAATGGATTAGCTGATCCAGGGTGGGTAAAAAGAAAGGATGAATGATTAAGAGATACCAAGAGGTTTGGTAAAGAAGCAGCATTCATTGAACATATCTTTTACCTCCTTGAATAGATTGTAGAAAATTCAAAACCTTATTCTATAAGTGATGGATATTCTTATTAGAATAATCAATGCATACTGAACATGTTTGTCCTTGTGGCAAGGGCTTATGTGGATCATTATATTTCATCCTCATAACATCCTTAAGATGTAGATATTGATTACTGTTAAATCTCGTTTTACAGAAAATTGAAGCTTGCTGAATTTAAGTAACTTTCCCAACAACATGCAAGTCAACATAAGACAGTGATGCAAGTGAAGCTTCAAACCAGCTCTTTAACTCTAAAATCTAATAAGTTTGATTAAGGAGCTACTGCCAGTTTGGGCCAATGTTACTATATTTTCTTTCATAATTAGTATGTATTTTGTAGGTCCTTTAGGACTGTAAATTCCTGCTGGGCATGGAATCCCAGCAGCTCAGGAGGCTGAGGCAGGAGGATCACAATTTCAAAGCCAGGTTCAGCAACTTAGCGAGGCCCTAAGCAAAAAGCCTTTTCCAAACAAGATAACATTCCGACATCCTGAGGACAAGAACATGGATACAATTTTTTGGAGCTACCAATCAATTCTCTATAGTATCCTTTGATAATATTTTCCTGAAGCAATTACTATGATTATCAAAAAGTAGTTTTTCTAACTCCATCATTGTTTGTACAGTCATTAGTAATCATTCTTCTATAAGAAGGAACTTTTTCTTATCACATTTATTTATTTTTTGTATCTATATGAACTCATGGATTCTTACTTTTATTTCATTATTTATTTTTATTAGTGCATTACAAATATACATAATAGTGGGATTCATTCTGCAATATTCATACATGCACATAATTTAATTAATTTCATTCCCTGGTAACTTCCCTTACCCTTCCCACCTCCTTTCTCCTGATCTACTTGCTCTACTCTACTGATCTCTCTTCTAGTATTATAATTATGATTTTAATTAGTGCATTACAATTATATAGATAATGCATTGTATATGCATACACACATATATGATTCCCTGTGGAACATGGATATGGCATAATTTGCTAGATTTCATTCCCCATACTTCCCCATGTCCTTCTTTCCTCCATCCCTCTCAGTCCCCTTCCTTTACTCTATTGGTCTTCCTTCTATTTTTGTGAAATTCCCTTTTTTATTATTCCTTCCCTCACCTTTTTCTTTTTTAAATGTTTTTAGTTGTCAATGGACCTTTGTTTATTTTTATGTGGTGCTGAGAATCGAACCCAGTGCCTCACACATGCTAGGCAAGCGCTTTGCCACTGAGCCACAACCCCAGCCATCCCCCACCTTTCCCTAGCTCCTGCAAATGAGAGAAAACACTTTACTCTTGACTTTCTCATTCTGACTTATTTCATTTGGCATGAGTTTCTCTAGTTCCATCCATTTACATTCAAATGACATAATTTCATTCTTTATGACTGAATAAAACTCTATTGTGTATATATGCCACATTTTCTTAGCCACTAGTCTGTTGACCTAGGCTGGTTTAATAACTTGGCTATTGTGAATTGTGCTGCTATAAACATTGGTATGTATATATCCCTATAGTATGGTAATTTTATTTATTTTTGGGGCAGTGCTGGGGATTGAGCCCAGGGGTGCTGTATCAATGAGCTACATTCCCAGCCCTTTTTATTTCTTTATTTTGAGATATGGTCTCACTAAATTGCTAATGGGCTTTCTAAACTGCTGAGGCTGGGCTTGAGGAACTTGGGATCCTCCTACCCCAGCCTCCCATATTGCTGACATTACAGGCATGTACCACTTCACATAACCATTCCTAGTAGCCTTTTGAGGAATCTCGGTATTGCTTTCCAAAATGGTTATACTAATTTTCTGTCCCACCAACAATGTATAGGTGTACCTTTTCCCCCACATCCTCACCAATTATTGTTATTTTATTCTTTTTTTAATATTTATTTTTTAGTTGTAGTTGGATACAATATCTTTAATTAATTTATTTATTTTGTGTGGTGCTGAGGATCGAACCCAGGGCCTTGCCCGTGCTAGGTGAGCGCTCTACTGCTGAGCCACAAACCCAGCCCTGTTATTTATTCTTGATAATTGCCATTATAACTGGAGTGAGATGAAATCTCAATATAGTTTTGGTTTACATTTTCCTGATCGCTAAGGATGTTGAACATTTTTTCATTTATTTGTTGGCCATTTGTATTTCTTTTTTTTCTTTTTCTTTTTTTGGTATCAGGGATTGAACTGAGGGGTGCTAAAGTACTAAGTTGTACCCTTAGAGCGCGCACGGGCAAGCGCACGCCCTCTCTCTCTCTATATATATATATATACACACTATGTATACACACACACACACATATATGTATATATGTATATATATATATTTTTTTTAATATTTAATTTTTAGTTTTAGGTAGACACAATATCTTTACTTTTTAATCTTTACGTGGTGCTGAGGATTGAACCCAGTGCCTCATGCATGCTAGGCAAGCACTCTACCACTGAGCCACAACCCCAGCCCTATTTATATATTTTTAATTTGAGACAGGGTTTCCTTAGGTTACCTAGGGCCTTAATAAGTTGCTGAGGCTGGTTTTGACTCATGATCCTCCTGCCTCAGATTCCTGAGCTACTAGGATCATAGGTGTGCACCTCTATGTCTGGCTCCCTTTTTAAATTTATTTTTTATTTTTTACTTATTTATTTTTATATGGGATTGAATCCAGGGGCACTTAACCACTGAGCCACATCCCAGCCCTTTTTAATTTTTTATATTGAGACAGGTTCTCACTAAATTTATTGAGGCCTTGCTAAATTGCTGAGGTTGGCCTTGAACTTGCAATCCTCCTGCCTCAGCCTTCTGGGCTACTAGGCCTTTTTCTATTTTTTAATTTGAGACAGGATCTTGGGTCTTGCTAAATTGACTAGATGGGCTGGGGATATAGCTCAGTTGGTAGAGTGCTTGACTCACATGCACAAGGCCCTGGGTTCAATCCTCAGCACCATAAGTTTAAAAATAAATAAATAAAGGTAAATTGCTTAGGGCCTCAGCTAAATTGCTGAGGCTGTCTTTAAACTTGTGATCCTCCTGGCTCAGCCTCCTGAATTGTTGGGATTACAGGGATGTAGCACCACACCAGGCATCATCATCATCATCATCATTATTATTATTTTATTTAAGACAGTGTCTCACTAATTTGCTTAGGGCCTGGCGAAATTGCTGAGGCTGGCCTTGAAATTGTGATCTCCTGCCTCAGCTTTCCAGGTTTCTGGGATTACAGATGTGTGCCAGCGGCTGCCATGCCCAGCTTATATTTCCTCTTTTGAGAAATGTCTGTTTACATCAGTTGCCCATTTATTGGTTGAGTTAAAAGAGTTTTTTGGTGTCAAGTTTTTTGAGTTCTTTATATATTTTGATTTTTTAAAAAATATATATATTTATTTTTAAGTTGTAGTTGGACACAATACTCTTATTTTATTTATTTATTTTTATTTGGTGCTGAGGTTTGAATCCAGGGCCTTGCACATGCTAGGCAAGCATTCTATTGCTGAACCCCAGCCCCAGCCCTATATTTTGGATTTTAATTCTCTGTCAGAGAAGTAGTTGGCAAAGATTTTTCTCCTATTCTCTAGGCTCTTTCTTCATGCACTTATTTTCCTTGCTGTGCAGAAGCTTTTAAATTTTTAAAAATTTGTTCTAATTAGTTACACATGACAGTAGAATGCATTTTGACACATTGTACACAACTTCTCATTCCTCTGGCTGTACATGGTGCAGAGCCTTACCAGTAGTGTAGCCATACATGTATAAATGGTAATAATGTCTGTCTCATTCTACCTCCACACCCGCTTCCCTCCCCTCACCCCCTTCTGCCCAATCCAAAGTTCCTTCATTCTTCCCTACCCCCCATTATGGATCAGCATCTGCTTATCGGAGAAAATATTCGGCCTTTGGATTTTTGGATTTGGCTTATTTCACTTAGCGTCATATTCTCCAGGTCCATCTATGTACCTGAAAATGCCATAATTTCATTCTTCTTTAAGGTTGAATAATATTCCATTGTTTATATATACGCATTTTCTTTCTCTGTTCATCTGTTGAAGGGCATCTAGGTTGTTTCCATAGTTTAGCTATTGTGAATTGAGCCACTATAAACATCGATGTGGCTGCGTCACTGTAGGATGCTGATTTTAAGTCTTTGGGGTATAAACAGAGGAGTGGAATGACTGGGTCAAATGGTGGTTTCATTCCAAGTTTTCTGAGGAATCTCCATACTTCTTTCCATAGTGGTTGCATCAATTTGCAGTCCCACCAGCAATGTATGAATGAATGAATGTACCTTTTTTTCCCACATTCTTGCCAACAATTATTGTTGCTTGTATTCTTGTTTTTTTTTTTTTTTTTTTTTTTTTT
>NW_026000174.1:43641949-43644279 GCF_001458135.2 Marmota marmota marmota | reverse complement strand
TTTTTTTTTTTTTTTTTTTTTTTTGTGTGTGTGTGTGTGGTGCTGGGGATTGAACCCAGGGCCTTGTGCATGCGAGGCACACACTCTACCAACTGAGCTATTTCACCAGCCCCTGTATTCTTGATAATTGCCAATCTGACTAGAGTGAGATGAAATCTTTGAGTTTTTAATATTTATTTTTTAGTTGTAGTTGGACACAATACCTTTATTTCACTTATTTATTTTTATGTGGTGCTGAGGATCGAACCCAGGGTCTTTCTACCAGTGAGCCACAACTCCAGCCCCTTAGAGTAGTTTTGATTTGCATTTCTTTAATTGCTAGAAATGATGAACATTTTCCATATGTTTATTGATCAATTGTATTTCTTTTTCTGTGAAGAGTCTGTTCAGTTCCTTAGCTCATTTATTAATTGGGTTATGTATTTTTTTGGTGTTAAGTTTTTGAGTTCTTTATATATCTTGGAGATTAGTGCTGTATCTGAGGTATGTGTGGTAAAATTTTTTTCCCATTCGGTAGGCTCTTTCTTCACGTTTTTTTTTTTTTTTTCTTAAAGAGGGAGAGAGAGAGAGAGAATTTTAATATCTATTTTTTAGTATTTGGCGGACACAACATCTTTGTCTGTATGTGGTGCTGAGGATCGAACCTGGGCCGCACGCATGCCAGGCGAGCGTGCTACCGCTTGAGCCACATCCCCAGCCCCCTTTCTTCACGTTTTTGATTGTTTCCTTTGCTGGGAAGAAACTCTTTAGTTTGAATCCATCCCATTTATTGATTCTTGATATTATTTCTTGTGCTTTAGGAGTCTTGTTAAGAAAGTCAGTTCCTAAGCCGACATGATGAAGATTTGGGCCTACTTTTTCTTCTGTTAGGTGCAGGGTCTCTATTCTAGTGCCTAAGTCTTTGGTGCACTTTGAGTTGATTTTTGTGCATGTGAGAGATAGCGGTTTAATTTCATTTTGCTACATATGGATTTCTAGTTTTACCAGCACCATTTGTTGAAGACGCTATCTTTTCTCCAATGTATGTTTTTGGTGCCTTTGTTTACTATGAGATAACTGTGTTTATGTGGGTTTGTCTCTGTCGTCTATTCTGTACTCTTGGTCTACATGTCTATTTTGGTACCAATGTCATGCCATTTTTGTTACTATTGATCTGTAGTATAGTTTAAGGTTTGGTATTATGATGCCTTCTGCAGAAGCTTTTAAATTTGATGCTTTCCCACTTATTGATTCTTGGTTTTATTTCTTGAGCTTCAGAAGTCTTATTAAGGAAGTCAGTGCCTGGGCCAACTTGTTGGAGTGTTGACCCTATCTTTTCTTCTAGAAGTTGCAGTGTTTCTGGTCTAATTCCTCGGTCTTTGGATTCTTATTTCATCGGATAGATTTGTGCAGTATAGGATTCACTGAGCAGGTTCCATTTGTTCAAACCCCACACACTGCAAAGAAAGGAATATTCTGCCTATTAGAAACATCTTTATTTGAGGCTTTGGGCCACACAACAGAGTTTATGCTAGCAAAGCAATTTATGCTGGAGACCTTGAACCACCTAATATCAGTTTGACCTCTGGAGGGGCTAGAGAATTAAGGTCAGACCCAGAGCAATTCAGCTTTGACTGTGTGATGACCCCCAATAAAAACCTTGGACACCATGGCTTACATGTACTCCTGATTGACAATACTTCATGTGTGTTGTCACACAGCATTAATGTCTTCATGGCTCCAATGAAAGGGACAACCAGAAGCTTGCTCCTGGTCTCTTGTACTCGGCATTATGTGACTTTGCCGCAGTCTGGCTGGGCACAAATGCCGCAGTCTGGCTGGGCACACAATCACGAGCCACCACACAGCTTGTAGATTCAAACAGCAACTCTTTATTCCCGAACTCACACCAGCCGTCTACAAACACGTTCTGGGGAAATCCACGTTCTCTGCCCAAATCCACGTTCTCTGCCCAAATCCACCTCCACTGGGCTTCTGTCTCCCAAAATATACTGTCTGAATCCCGTGAGAACTCAAGGGGAACTCAGGCAGCAGGATACGCCCTATTCCCAGCAGGAATAATCTTAAACCTTAAACCTGGAACCTAAACTGGGAACGCCCTAAACACGATTATCTTAAACCCGGAACACCCTAATCCGCCCTGGTCCTTGAGCAAGTCACCTACATTCAATGTCACTGCAACATGGGGTACGCTGGCAAGGAAATTGTCATACCTACTTACTTGGCTAATGGCTCCCAGCATCTCCCCCTTCTGATTTAAACAACAAGCAATGTGGCTTAAGGACCGTGCCTGGTAGGTTGTCCAATTCAACATATGGTTCTTACCCGTC
>NW_026000174.1:43604157-43636494 GCF_001458135.2 Marmota marmota marmota | reverse complement strand
GAGAGACCTTCTCTTTTGCTTGATCTAAAATGTCTTTCTCCATGGTCTGAACCTCTAACAATTTACTTAACATCTTTTCGGTTTGTTTTTTACTAATTTCTAATCTACTATAAAGATAACGCAACCCAATAAGATAACACAAAACAAAACCGAAACTGAATGAAACAAAAACAGAATAAAAAATCGTTGTATCAATTTTCTCTTCCTCAGGGCCGACAAACTTCAAACCTTTAGTCAACCATTTTTTCCAGTTTGCCTGAGAAATTTCTAGGGATAGGCAGCTTGAAACAAAAACAAGATAAATCAAAACAATAACACATTGTTTTTTGAATTGGTCACCCATTCTTTCGCTCTTCCTCAGGGGCAAGCAATTTCACTTACCTCCAAGCTTCAGAAGTTCCCCGTACGGGCCACCAAATGCCGCAGTCTGGCTGGGCACAAATGCCGCAGTCTGGCTGGGCACACAATCACGAGCCACCACACAGCTTGTAGATTCAAACAGCAACTCTTTATTCCCGAACTCACACCAGCCGTCTACAAACACGTTCTGGGGAAATCCATGTTCTCTGCCCAAATCCACGTTCTCTGCCCAAATCCACCTCCACTGGGGCTTCTGTCTCCCAAAATATACTGTCTGAATCCCGTGAGAACTCAAGGGGAACTCAGGCAGCAGGATACGCCCTATTCCCAGCAGGAATAATCTTAAACCTTAAACCTGGAACCTAAACTGGGAACGCCCTAAACATGATTATCTTAAACCCGGAACACCCTAATCCGCCCTGGTCCTTGAGCAAGGTCACCTACATTCAATGTCACTGCAACATGGGGTACGCTGGCAAGGAAATTGTCATACCTACTTACTTGGCTAATGGCTCCCAGCATGACTTTTTTCATTGATGATTTTAATTTGCTTCCTTTCACTGTAATGAGCTGTAACCATGAGTATAACAATATCTCTGAGTTCTATAAATTCCTGTAGTCAATCATTGAACTTGAAGTTGTTCTCCAAATATGAGAACATTTATTTACATGGATGTTCAAATAGTCCCATATTTGGCCCATGATCCAAACATTTAATCATTTTAGAATATGTCTTCACAATAGGGAGCCATCAGAACCTTTGAAGCAGGGAAGTGGCTTGATGAAAGCCATGGGAAATGTTCCTCAAAGTGAAACATTAGGAAGAACAAAGGAATGTTTTCTATGAAGGGAACATTTGTGTCCCAACAAGAGAAACACAGTCCTTTATAAGTTTACCCACATACATATATCACACACCATGAAAAGAAAAAAATATTTTACTATCTTGGGCAGTCCTGTTGTCCTTATTTGCAAATATAACTCGAGACCAGTGTCTTCCAGAAGGTTTGCTGCTAAAGGACTGAGACCCAAACCAAGGGTGGCAGGGCCTTCACTGGGCTCATGCTTTAGCTTCTCTCAGCTGCAGCCAAAGCATGAGGCACTAAACCACAACTTCCCTCTTCATAGCTGGTTTACCTTGTCCTGTCCCTTAGTTATGTCTCTGTTCTCTTTATCCTGAAGCAGGAGATATGGTGGTGATAAATGATTTTTTTGGGGAAAGATCTAGATTTAATTATCATGCATGTTAATGTCAGTTAATGCGTACTACCTACTAAGCATATCATTTACTTGGTATCTGTGATGTTGTGAAATATATGTACTTAGTTTTTGCCAGTTTCCTGGCATACTACTCTTAAAATCCTTGGATCTTCAGCCAGACGTGATGGTGCAATTTAGCCAGGCCTTAAGCAATTTAGGGGGCTGTCTCTAAATAAAATAAATAAATAAATAAATAAAAGGGCTGGAGATGTGGCTCAGTGGTTAAGCACCCCTGGGTTCAATTCCTGGTATCTAAATAAATAAATAAATAAAATCCTTGGGATCTTCAAAGTTATAAGTATCTCTTTGTATGCAATGGAATTGACTGTTGACTAGCAGCCCTTAGGTAGTGGCAGGATGAGGGCTGGTCACTGGAAAGACATAGGCTGATGGAACTTTTGCCCTCACCCTCAACTTCTGGGGGACTGAAGGTTAAATTGATCACAAATGACTAATGATCTGATCAGTTACTCCTGCACAATGCAGCCTACATAAAGCTCTAAAAGAATAGGGTTTTGAGAAACTCTGGATAGCAAAACATGTGGAGATTCCTGGAGGGTGGCTCACCTGGGGTGGCATGGGAGCTCTGTACCTCTTGTTCCATACCTCACCCTATGTATTTCTTCAGGGGAATCCTTTGTGATATCCTTCCCTTTCAGACCCCCACCCCCCCCAGTATTGGGGATTGAACTCAATCATACTTACTACCACTGAGCTACATCCCAGCCCTTTTATTTTTCATTTTGAAACAAGGTCTCTAAATTGCTGAGACTGTCTTTGAACTTGTGATCTTCCTAGCCTCCAAACAGCTGGGATTACAAGCATGTGCCACAGCACCAAACTTTATAATATCCTCCTCCCCAACCCCTGTACTGGAAATTGAACTCAGGGGTGCTTAACCACTGAACTACAAAACCAGCCCATTTTTATCTTTTACTTTGAAACAGGGTCTTGCTAAATTGCCAGGGTCGACTTGGAACTTGCAATCCTCCTTCCTCAGCCTCCTGAGTTGCTTGGATTACTGGTGTGCTTTCTGATATCCATCATAATAAACCAGTGAACATGTTTCCTTGAGTCTTATGAGCAGCTCTAGCGAATTTTTAGAACACAGGGAGTTATGGGAACCTCAGTTTACAGCTGGTCGGTAAGGAGTTACAAAGGCCTTGTCAGGTGCACAAGGCTGTGGTGCACATGTGTACTCCCACCTACTGAGAAAGCTGAGGCAGGAAAATCACAAATTGGAGGCTAGCTCAGCAATTTAGAGAGACACCATCTCCAAATAAAAAATAGAAAAGACTGGGGATATAGCTCAGGTGTAGAGCTCCCCTGAGTTTAATCCCCAGTACCACAAAAATGAATCTGTAAAGAAACAAATAAATAAAAAAGACTGGGGATGTACTTAGTAGTAAAGTACCCCTGGATTCAATTCCTAGTACCAGCAAAAAATGAAAAGAGTTGTTGATACCCAAGTAATGGAAATATAACTAGTAAACTCTTAGAACTGGGGGTAATCCTGAACTTAGTCACTGGAATGGTGAAGAGGGAGGAGGAAGGGTGAGAAGAAGCACTCTTTGCTAGTATCTCCATATCTGGAAGACAATTTTAGATTATAAGCATAGATCTATATGTGCCTTTTTGGTAAAGTACCTGTGTTCATTGTGCACACAGTTTGTCCTTTATTTTACAATATCTAAGCTTTCTAGATGTCCTGAGGTGACAGTGTATCATAAAAAGTAGAGCTAGTGAATTAACCAGCTAGTAATATCTTTTTTAAAAAAATATCTTTATTTTATTTTTATGTGGTGCTGAGGATCGAACCCAGGGTCTTGCACATGTTAGACGAGCGCTCTACCGCTGAGCCACAACCCCAGCCCCAGTAATATCTTTTTGTTATAATTTATAGAAAAGATGCATCTTGGACATGGAATTGTTTTATCTCTGGGCAGTGTGTATCAGAACCTGTTCATTAGGCTGGCAACAGAGGGGCAGAAGGAAGCACACAGGGAAAGATGGGAACAAGTGCTTAAGGATTTCTATTCTGATGTGAGCCATTGGTGTGTGCGCATCTTTAATTCACTGGGAACCTGCTTTCTTGCTATTATTTTAGTGGTAGAAATCTGATAATGAATCCTCTTAGAAGCATTCTGCTTGGTGTACTCTGTTGCTTTATGTTTCATTTTAAATTGAGCATTAAGAAAATGCATTATTTTAGTTGTAACTCTGCCAATATGTCTATCTAGAGGCCTGTTGCCATTTCAGCTTTCAGTGAAATTTTTGTTCCCAAGAAAGGCAGGATTACAATTTTTTTTTTCTAACAGATTGAGTTGGTGCAGTGTATTCTTGGTTATCGAAAGTATTTATATAGCTTTGGGATTTTGAACTGGTGAATATTCATTATGTGTGGAAAAGCACAATACACAAGTACAATCTCAGTCACACAAAATGGGATGCTGTGTGTATGCACACACAGGACCTGGAAAGACATGTCCAACTAAGCTGCTTGTAACTGGATGACTGTTTGTTGCTTGTGTTTTTGTGTTTCCTTTAAAGCACTTTCTTTTAAAAATTAAAAAAAAAACTGAAAGAAAAGAATAATATAATTTTCTTATATCCTTCATTAACATTCACTAAATGGTAAGATTTATATTTTTTTTAAAGGAAGGAATTTTTTTGTTAAATACCTTTATTCTATTTATTCATTTGTATGTGGTGCTGAGGATCGAACCCAGGGCCTCACATGTGCTAGGCAAGCACTGGACCGATGAGCTATCACCCCAACCCCAAGATTTATATTTTTAAACTCTATCTCTCTGTCTCTGTCTCTTTCACATGCCATTTATTCAACATTGCACTGGAGGACTAGCCAGTACAATAAGGTAAAGAAAATAAATAAATAGAATGCATATAGAACAGAAAGAAAAAGCAAAACTCTGGTCATCATTGGTCAATGTCGTAAACAATCTTCAGGTCACAGAAATAAATTTAGTTTTATTTGGGTGTGGTAGCACACACCTGTGATCCCTGCTACTCAGGAGGCTGAGACAGGAAGATTGCAAGTTTGAGACCAGACTCAGCAGTTTAGTGAGATCCTGTCTCAAAAACAAAACAAAGCAAAAATTAAATAAAAAGGGCTAGGGCCCAGTGCAGTGATACACGCCTGTAATCCTAGCAATTCAGGAGGCTGAGGCAGGCAGATCACAAGTTTAAGGCCACCCTTAGCAACTTAGTGAGGCCCTGTCTCAAAACAAAAAATAAAAAAAGGCTGGGGATGTAGTCAATGGCAGAGCGCCCTTGGTTTCAACCACCAGTACTAAATAATAAAAAATCAAAATAAAAAGAGCTGGAGATGTAGTTCGGTGATGGAACACTCTTTTGGGTTCAATGCCAGTACTGGAAAAAAAAGTTTTAAGGGGTAATATGCTTGCCTCAAGTAATATATTAAACATTGAGAATTTGTTCAACAACAACAACAAAAAAAACCCTTCACAACTGAACTACAGTGTTTACATAGAATGCAAGCCCTACTAGGTGAAAGATAGATACAACATTGTACTATAAACATTGTTTTGATAATCTGCAGTTGTTGTTCAGATTTAATTCATATGATAGCATATGTCACAATATGCTATTATATGAGGAAGAAGAATATTTAAATGAAATAAGCAATAAATGTTTACTTAGAATAAAGTTTATTTACATATATAAAAAGTGTATTGAACAGGAAATTCATTAAAACAAAAACACAATTAGATTTTAGTAAAAAATGTGTTCAAAAGAAAGGATTGCTCTTTTAAGGTAATGAAAATACAGATATATTTGTACGGGATTACTTTAAACTGTTAAGCTGTTAGAAAACATTTTTAAACAAAAAATGTTGGAGGAGCCAGGCCCATACCTATAATACCAGCAACTTAGAAGGCTGATACAGCAGGATGTCAAGTTTAAGGCCAAATCTGGCAATTGAGCCAGACCCTGTCTCAAAATGAAAAATAAAAAGGGCTGAGATGTAGCTCAGTAGTAAAGTACCCATGGGTTCAATCCCCAGTGTACATTCCGAGAGAGAGAGAGAGAGAGAGAGAGAGAGAGAGAGAGAGATTGGTTGGAGGAAACGTAATTCAGAAGGTTGAAGGCATCAATATATGTCATACATGTTCCAAAGTGACCATATAGACAGGATATTAAATTTAAAAAATTATAGAAATGCTAGACATTCCTTTAATAGTATAAATGTCATATATATTTCAAATCAAATTAATAGCTAATAAAATTCAAATAAACAAATCAAACTAATAACAAATAAAATTCAAATAAAACAAAAACAATATGAATAATATATAGAGCTTTTGTTAAGCATTAACAAATCATTTAGCATTAAAAGTCTCTTCTAGCCGGGCGCAGTGGTGCATGTCTGTAATCCCAGTGGTTCAGGAGGCTGAGGCAGGAGAATCGTGAGTTCAAACCCAACCTCAGTAACAGCAAGGCACTAAGCAACTCAGTGAGACCCTGTCTCTAAATAAAATACAAAATAGAGCTGGGGAGGTGGCTTAGTGGGCGAATGCCCCTGAGTTCAACCCCCAGTACCCAAAAAAGTCTATTCTACATATAAGAGTATGCATATATATAAATTTTCTGAGAAATAGAAAAAATTGTTTAGAATATTAAAGGGAAATGGGAAATCAAAGATACTGAGGACAATATCCCTCACTTCGTGTGTGTGTGTGTGTGTGTGTGTGTGTGTTATGAGTACTGAACCTAGGGGAGCTTTACCACTAAATTATGTCCCCAGTCCTTTTTATCTTTTAAGACAAAGTCTGACTAAATTGCTGAGGCTGTTCTTGAACTTGTGATCCACCTGCCTCAGCCTCCCCAGTTGCTGGGATTACTGTGCCCAGCTCTTTTGTTTTGTTTTTGTGTAGCTGGGGATCAAATTTAGGTTCTTGTATATGCTACACAAATGCTCTACCACTGTGCTATGCCCCCAACCCTACAGTTTTTAATTATTCTGAGAGTTCTCCACATTTGTCTGTATTCACTCAGAAGACATTAATAGATGCAAAAGTTTTTCACAGAATTTGTCCTTTTTTCATTTTCAAAAGAGAATATTCTATGTAGAATTATCTATCCTACTAAAGGTATAACCTTATAAATGTGTATTTGTCTTGTTCAAGACAAATACACATTTATAAGGTTGTCTTATTCTTATTCCTTTTGTTTCCATATTCCATTCATTTTCTGATTGTGATAAAGTGAAAAACTTATCTAATTATATATAAAACCTCAAGTGAAAATAGATTTAATGGTTAGCACTAATCAATAACCTGGGGAAGCATAAACAAAACAGGTCAATTAAATCAAACAACAATTTTACCAGATATACAACAGACACAGAAAGAAGTGAATGAAATAGATATACATCAGGGGTTTTATGTTGAGATAGTTCCCTTTCCATCATTATAAGCATATGTCAACAATGGTTCTCTCACATTGTCCTTTTATATTTAAAGTATTATGATCTCAGTCTTGGAGGCTCTATAAATACCAGTGACTTCACAATCACAAGAATTAATTCTAGATTCACTCAAGTCAGAGCATCCCGTTTGCACTAAACGATGGCAGTTGATATCTCTAGGCTGCTGTTGGGACAGTGTGGGGTTGTCACAGACTGTGAAGCGAACTTTGCAGTTTGACTTTTGGGAGTCAGTATAAGTAAAGGAATTCATGGAACATTTCAAATTACGATTCAGTAAAAGATACACACATTTTGTATTTGTATTTAACCCAAATATTCCTCACATGTATGTAAAAACATTATACATACACGTGTGATATGTATACTTATGTACATGTATGTCTATGTGAGAAGTGCTTGTAAATTTTTCTCATGGATTTAGAATTAATTAACAAGATCCTTGGATTATAATTAGAAGCAGTGTAATTCTATAGGCATGAGTTGGGACCTGAAAAGTGTACGTACTCAATCTAAACCCACCTCTCACGAACTTGTTGGATTTTAGGCAAGTTATATCTTAGTCTGATACTTATTCTTTAAAAGGTTACTGGCAATCTTGACTTTGCTCACTTCGTAAAAAGGGGATTAAAGTAAGTGTAAAATGTATAGTAACAAGGGCCGGAGTTGTAGCTCAGTGGTAGAGCTCTTGCTTAGCATATGTGAGGCAACTGGGTTCAATCCTCAGCACCACTTTAAAAAAATAAATAAATAAAATAAAGGTATTGTGTCCACTTACAACTAAAAAAAATGCATAGCAACAAGACAAAAAGTGCTTATGTAAAGTCAAGATATGACTAATAGAATTTTATAGATAATGTGGGTGGCTTAATGAAACATTTTCCTAATTAAATCTAAATGTTGCTAGATGATTTATTTGTAATAAGAAACTAAACAGACTCTGAGCCTCTACAAGGATAATTTAACAGTGCCTAATAATTAAGGTCTTACTTTTATTTGTCTTAATGAAGATCATGCTGTTATAAAAGAGAGACACACATATGAACTGTAATATGATACATATTTTCTAAACATTTAATTTGGAAGGAATTATCAAATGCACATGGGTTTGAAGTCCCGTCTCTGTAAAAATTATAAAATAAAGTAATATTTTATAAATGATTTTAAATAATAGGAAAATGCAATGCCTGCAAGAACATAAAGAACAGAATTTTCTATTTTATTTTTTAGGAGTATGTTATTTTTTTTCTTTCTTCCTTTTTTTTTTAAAATACTTTTTTTGGTTGTTATTGTAGATAAATGCAATTTATTTTATGTGGTGCTGAGGATTGAACCCAGCACCTCATGCGTGAGAGGCAAGCGCTCCACCACTGTGCCACAACCCCAGCCCTCTTTCTTTCTTTTGTTTTGGGGGGGGGTACCAGGGACTAAACCCTCAGTGCTTAGCCACTGAGCCACATCCCCAGCCCTTTTATTTTTTATTTTGGGACATGGTCTCATTAAGTTGCATATAGCCTTGCTAAATTGCTGAGTCTGGCTTCAAACCTGTGATCCTCCTGCCTCAGCCTCCCTAGCTGCTGGGATTATAGGCATATACCACAACACTTGGCAGGAGTATATTTCTTGACCTCTTACGAAGAGGAAACAAATCACTTATGCATATAAATTAGGACACATATATACCAGAGATTTATAACTTATACTAACTTATACTCAGCTAGATTTGTGTGTGTGTGTGTGTGTGTGTGTGTGTGTGCTGGGGATATAACTCAAGGTCTTTGGTAAATACTAAGCACAGATTCTATCATTGAACTATATCCCCTACCCACTATGCAACATTCTTAGGGAAAAACTGGCTATATACATAATTAAAATAGACATAAAGTACTGGTTAAAATTATTACATATGGCGTTTTTCTTTTGTGTTCAGACATATTAAAAGATGCAAGGGAAGAAGTGGTAGGTCCTGGGGAAATAGCTTAGTGGTAGAGCCTGTGCTTAGCAGGCACAAGGCCTATCTTCAATATTCAGCACCAAAAAAAAAAAAAAAAAGACAAGATATAAGGGTTTTCTGGCAAATTTAATTATTATTATTTTAATAGTTAAATACTTTTACTAGATTCTCAAACTACTATTTATATTTTCCAGAGATTGAATGATGTAGATGTAGATTTTTTATTAATGCAGATGGAGTATCTCCTCATCAGAAATGAGGGCAATTTTATCAAGCTCTAGTCCTAGGTTAGAGGATTATTTATTTGAAACCATAACAACTTTTATAAATCCTTGCCATTGCAACACTGTACCATACGAAGAACTAAATTGTATCAAACAGTATTTCTACTGACCCCACTCCTGATAATAAAACATGACTTATTATAAGCATTAAGAACTAATACCTGCATAATATGGTGAATAGTAGGCAATAATTTAAAATATAAAACCAGTGTTTATGTTAAGGTCACAAATTTATATTAAAATGTTGAATTCTGTGAAATATTTCCACCTCCTCTCACAA
This sequence comes from Marmota marmota marmota, assembly GCF_001458135.2. NCBI lineage: Eukaryota > Metazoa > Chordata > Mammalia > Rodentia > Sciuridae > Marmota > Marmota marmota. The sequence goes on along the minus strand of NW_026000174.1, from coordinate 43,626,889 downwards.
AAAAATCCAAATAGTGGGTTCAATATCATGACTTGGGATAAGTAATGACTAGAAATTCTTACTTTTTAAAATATTCAACAGAAGAAATCTACAACTTTTATCTGGACAAACGATACTAACAAAGGTGTTTTTTTTGTTGTTGTTGTTTTGTTTTTGTGGTGCTGGGGATTAAACCCAGGGCATTGTGCATGCGAGGCAAATAACTCTACGAACTGAGTTAAATCTCCAGCCATTAACAAAGATTTTTGAACCTTTAAAATATACATTATTTAAAAGTGCTTTCTTATTAACTGTGAGAATTATATAATCAAATTCTGTTTCTTTTTCTCTCTCCCTTTTTTGCATGGTGGGGAAATCTAACCCAGGGCTTCACATGTGCCAGGCAATTCTACCACTGAGTTACATACTCAGCCATTTTTTAAAATTTTGTTTTGAGATACCTCACTAACTTGCTCAGGCTGGTCTCGATCTTGTGATCCTCCTGCCTCTGCCTCCCCTGTAGCTGAGATTACACGTGTGTGTCACCATGTTGCTCTTGGCGCCAAATTCTCTTACCAAGCTGATGACAATCACTTTCGGGTCCAAGATGCAAATGGAACTGTGGTGTGGTTCATGGTGCTTACTCTTCCTTTATTCTATGCAGTTTGTCATAAAGAGCTGAATCTTTTTTGGTTCAGGGAGAACAAACCATTCAAATAGCATGGATTTCTTATGCCGAAGTACAGGGTGTTCTTAGTGAGACGGGAGTGACATAGACTTTTTAAATACCCTAAATCCTCTTGCTGGCCCAGGATATGGTGGTGGTGGTGAAACACTGTGTTTTCTGGTCAGTGCCATTGCCTGTTCATAAGAAGGCAGTCCTGTGTCCTCCAAAGAAGTTGGTGACGGTGATAAGACAGCTTCCTCGGGTCCTCTGAAAATGATGGAGGGAGTGTGTCTGCCCCTTCTGGCATAGATGGCTGGAGAACTAAACAGAGAGATCGTGTTTAGGTCTAGGAAAGGCAGCATTTTTGGATTAATATGATTAATATTAAAAATTAAATATTTTCTGGGCTGGGGATATGGCTCAAGTAGTAGCATGCTCGCCTGGCATGCTTGAGGCACTGGGTTCGATACTCAACACCACATAAAAATAAAATAAAGATATTGTGTCTACTTAAAGCTAAAAAAAATATTAAAAAATTAAATATTTTGATAAATGTTGAACTCAATTTATTAATATAACAACTGTTTTATAGTTTACCCACAACTCTGAAAGAGTCTTGGTATAGGGAAAGACCAAGTCAGACATGGTTTGAAACTTGACAGTCATTTCATAGATATATGAATGAACTCAAACTACCTGTTTCCTCCTCTCTAACATGGGGATAGTAAAAGCTACAGCAGAATTGTTTTGTGAAAACCCAGGAGGATGTTGTATATATAGCTTCTAGCAGTGTCTGGCACACTTAGTAAGAATCCAAAATGTGTGAATTTTCTTTCACTCCCTCTTCACTGAAAATTTTCTCAAAAGTATGATGTGATGCCAAATCGAGGCTTTGTTGAGGGGGACAACTTCAAGCCAAGGAAATAAATGCCACAGAGATAATCACAATGGCTGGTATCCTCCTTTGTCTTCTGTTCCCTCCTACCTCTAACTCCATACCTCTAAGACAGCAAACAGTACTTCCTTCATGTTGCTCTCCTCCTTAAAAGTCTAACTGCAGCCTACTTGCCACCGAATCAGGTTGACTCCTGAGCCTCCTCTTGAAAGCCTCCCTTATTCTGGTCTTGCCTTAGTTTTTACAGTTCTCTGCTCTTGCTGAGTAATTTCTTGATACTACCCTGTGTTTGCAGCAAATTCTTGGGCCCTTCTCTATGTTTTCACTGGTATTGATCCTTTTCTTAGAACTGTGTTTTCCCCTTCCACTAATCTAAGCCATATATATATATATATATATATATATATATATATATATTCCCCGCCCCCCCACAGGAAAATAAATACATAAATGGCTTGGTTCAGTCGACCATTTTCACAAAACCTTGCCAGTCAATGGAAGTTGCAACATGGGTCTGGTGTTTTAAATCTACTGTTTTCTCTTCCCATTGTGAATTATGAAATGTAACTGAAACATTAAGAAGTAAATCTGTTTAGATTATAAAGTTGGCTGTCTATAAAGTACCCTTACATAAGTTAACCTCCTATAGTTACGGCTAATGAGATAATTAAAACTTACAGTCAATATTGACCTCTAGTCAATGTTTACAGTATACTTCCCATTAAGACACAGACAATTTACAGAGAACTTTCCCAAGCTAAGTCAGCCAATTGGTTCTTTAAGACACCTTTTCCTTTTGAAGGTAATAATGAGATTTGAAATTGGAGGGAAAGAGAAAAATTGCAGAAAGAAGAAAAGCAAAAGTCTGTGTAAATCTAGGAGCTGGATAATCAGCCCTTCAATAGTTGAGAGGCAACTGAGAGGATCACAAGTTTACTTAGAGGGCTCAACACAATTCCTCCTCTGTCAGAAGTCTGGAATGCACTCATGAGAGGTCAGTCACTTGCCACATTCATCAGCTTACGATGAAAAAGTTCTGTGTGTTTGCTTACAGGGGATGGGGTAGACAGATATTTTATTCTAACAAAAATTTTCCATGTTGACTTTCAAAATTTAATACATAGAAGCAGTGCACAGTGGCTCACATCGGTAATCCTAGTTACTTAGGAGGCTGAGACAGGAGGATCAAGTTCAAGGCCATTTGGACAACTTAGGAAGACCCTGTCTCAAAATAAAAATTAAAAAGTTCTTGGGATGAAGCTCAATAGTAAAATACTCTTGGGTTCAATCTCTAGAACCAAAAAAATAAAAATAACAAACAAACAAAAAACTATAGAAACTATGTAATGATTACATCAGTCATTAAATACTACCTAGTGTTTTCTTACACCTCATATATCTTATGTGATTAAAATCAGAAAGTATGCACTAATAATATCTTAAAACTGGAATATCATATTATGCCTCTTTTCTTCCACAAAATACAGGAACCAAGAATGGAAAAGATTTTAGAATTTTCCATTTTTTGGTATGTTTTACACAGAGGCAAATTTTTCTGACCATGATCTTTTTTTAAAAATTGTTTTTCTTTCTCAAGTATTCTCTTCCCCTCTCACTACTTTCAGCCTTGTGAAATACAGAAAGTGAACAAATGACTCTGCTAGAAGAATTTCCTGGGACAATAAATAAAGCACTTTAGTATTTCAAAGTTAGTATTTAAAAGAGCTCTTTAGTATTTAAAAGAGCATGTCTAGTAAACCTAGCTTGAAATGTCCTCTAGAACTCAACAGTTCAGAGGATCAGACACAATGGATGAAAAATTATTTGTATACTACACTGGTATTACACTAGACTAACGTTAAGTTTAACTAACCTTACTTTTAAAAGGAGATATCCAGGGTTTTATATTTCACAATGACATATACAGAAGACATGCCATAATCATGTTACCACTTAACCCCCCATGTGGTGCTTATTTATTTATTTATTTTAAATGAGGGTCTCACTATGTTCCCTAGGCTGGCCTTGAACCTGTGGGCTCAAGTGATCCTTCTGCCCCAATCTTCCATGTAGCTAGGACTACTAGAGCAGCACCTTGCCTAACCTCCCCATGAATTTGAATTCTTTTTCTACCCTCATGCAGGGAAAAAATTATGAATATGATATTTCTGGGGGTTAAAAAAAAGGAACAAAATAAGGAAGACAGAGTGGTGTAGAAAAGTAGAAAAATAAAGCAGAGAGAAGAAATCATCAAGCACGAAGACACTAATTAATGCATGTGCTATCATAGATACCACGGACCTTGAGTGATTTTTTTTTTTTTTCAGTGTTGGAGATGGAACCCAGGCCTGGCACCTGCTAGGCAAGTGCTCTACCACAGAGCCACACCCCTAGCCTGAATGCAGTTATTAAACATGAGGACATACAAGAGATTTCATTTAAAAATTTTTTTTAATTGTAGATGGACACAATACCTTTGTTTTATTTTATGTGGTGCTGAGGATCAAATCCAGTGCTTTACACGTTAGGCAAGCACTCTACCATGGAGCTACAACTGTAGCCCCAAGAGGTTTTTTTTTCCCCCGAAAAACATTATGAATGGGGTAGGAGAAAAGGAAAGATAGACATCAAGAAGAATCTCCAAAGACAAATTCTGCCTATGTTTTAATTAACCTGTGGATTCCCCTAGCTGGTGAAAAACCCACAGTAAATAAAATCTTGGTCAAAAGTCCTAGAAAATGACTTATATACTAGAAAAGTCCTATATACTGAATGAGGAAAATTAACATAGGTCTTCAGCTTAAAGATAGTGGCTTAAGAAAAATTAAACAAATTCTTCCTTACTTTCTCTCACTTCTGAAATTTCTACAGAATTTATAGACACAGACTTCTTAGTCCATGCCCATAGGTCACATAATGCCTCAGGGAGTTTTCCAAGAATTTCAGCATGAGGTAGAATTACAATTTATGTTCCTTCTTTTTCTCCCCTCCTTGCTGGCTCCTCCTCTTTTTTCTGCATACTTAGTGGGGGGCATCCTGTAAGACTCTGTCTCTTCCCTTCTGTCCTTTAATTACATTCAGAGAACTTGCCTACTCTCACAATTTCAACTCTTCTCCTCTAATACATGAATCTTAATTCCACTTCTGTTGCGTTAAGCTCTTACTCTTTTTTCCAGTTTTAAAAAAAAATGTGACAATACCTATTTATCATAAAATTGCCATTTTAACATTAATTTTTTTTTTGTTTTTGTGTGTGATACTGGGAATTGAATTTAGGAGATCACAGAGATTGAACTCAGAGAACCACAGAGCTATATCCCTAGCCATTTTTATTTTATTTTGAGACAGAGTCTTGCTAAATTGCTGAGGCTGGCCTTGAATTTGGAATCCTGCCTCAGCCTAAGTAGCTGGGATTACAGAGGTCACCATCACACATGACATGTTAAACTTTTTTTTCTTCTTCTTATTTTTTGTAGTACTGGGATTGACCTCAGGGGCACCCTACCACTGAGCTACATCCCCAGACAAGGTCTCCTGAAATTGCCAACATTGGCTTCAAACTCGTGATTCTCCAGCCTCAGCTGGTAGAGTGCCCTGAGTTTGAGCCCCAGTGCCACAAAAAAAAAAAAAAAAAAAATTAAATTTAGGGAGAAATGTATCTTTTATATTTACTAATTTCATTTAGTTCTACAATGTAAAAAGTTCTGAGCTATATCCTCAACCCCTTTTTATTTTTTTGTTTTGAGACAGGGTTTCACTAAAGTGCCTACGCTGGTTTTGAACTTGTGATCCTCCCACCTCCACGTCTGAGTTGCTGGAGTTACACACTGTGCCACTGTGTCCAGCTTCTCTAAAAATTAATAAAAGTAATATCTGTTGAAGAAATTTTAAAGTAGTTTTTTTTTGTCTCATCTGTGTGAATCACTTTAAAAATTATTTCCATTGCTATGATAGCATCTAAAAACATATTAATAGTGGAGATTAGGGTCTTCAATAAAATTTTTAATCCTACTTTGTGCCAAGAAAAGCACAAATTAATTGCATTATGCAATTTAATTTTTTTTTTCCTGTTCTGGATATCAAACATGGAACCTTGTGAAAGCTAGGTAAGTACTCTAACACTGAGCTAAACCCCCAGACCTAAAAAAGAAAACTTAAGCAGTTAAACATTTTTGCTGTTTGCTTTAATTAGCTGCTTTTTTTTTTTTTTTGGTACCAGGGATTGAACTCAGGGTTACTCAACCACTGAGCCACATCCCCAGCCCTATGTATTATATTTTATTTAGATATAGGGTTGCACTGAGTTGCTTAGGGCCTTGCCATTGCTGAGGCTAGCTTTGAACTCACGATTCTCCTGTCTCACCGCCAACCCACCCCCCACCCCTCCAAGCCTCTGGGACTACAGGCATGCACCACAGCACCTGGCCTGCTTTTTTTTTTTTTAACAGTAATTGCCAATAAAATTTTAGAACCATTATATAATTACATGTTTTTAAAAAGATCTTCACCTATTTTCCAAATCCAAGAAATTTAACACTGATACCAATTTATTTTTCTGGTCCAGGATCACACATTGCATTAATCATCATATCATCTACTCCAATTTGGAACAGTTATTTTCTCAGTTTTTCTTTGTTTTTCACTACATCAACAGTGGTATTTTTGAAGATTCAGGTAAGGGGTTTGTAGAATTTAAATTTGATTTGATAGGGGTTGAAACTTAGCCTTAAATTAGAAGATGAAGAATCTTGCCAAAAAAAAAAAAAAACCAAACAACCAACCAACTCTGGGGCTGGGGTTGTGGCTTAGTGGTAGAGTGCTCACCTAACATGTGTGAGGCCCTGGGTTCAATCCTCAGCACCACATAAAGATAAATAAATAAAGGTATTGTGTCCATCTACAACTAAAAAAAATTTTTTTAAACTGTATATTTTTTCTTTTGAAATATATATGTAATATATTGAAAAAATATATATACATATATATACACACAACTCTATTAGAAGAATACAGAAACAATGCTTATTTTCTAAAAAGATAAATCAAATGACTAAGTTACCATAAAAAAGCACACTTGGTCACGATCATGAGCTTATTCACAAAATTTCTGATTGTGACTATGCATATGTAAGCATCAATCTATAATAGCCTGCTTCTTCTGAATAATGTCGTCTCTACCTACTCATGCATACTTACTGGAAAGATAATCAGTGCCTCTTAGTTCAATAACAATAATGAGGTTCTATTGTACAAATAATTATGGCTTTTATGAATATTTATCAAACTTTATTAATGTGCTATTATCTTTAATTGGTAAAAATTTTGTTTTATTAATCTATACTTAATTCAAAGAATCAATAAAAAGAGTTGTAAAAAGCCAGTTATTCTGTCTCTTTGTGGGAAGCCACACATAGGTCTATTAAGTCTGACTCAGAATAAACTACAGAATTTTTTGCTTTAGGAAATAATGGGGGGGGCACAGGTGTCTGCCTCTGGCTTCGAAGGAATTACTGAAAAATCAAGGTAACATATACGACATTTCTTATATTCTTTTGAAGCATGTTAGAAATAGCATCGTTAAATTGTACTGTGTTGCTAAATTAAGCCACCAAACAACTGTGAGACTAGAGGAGCCTGGGACATGACAATTAAATGTATTACCATGACTGGATCCAAGAGCATATTTCCAAATAGCTAGAAGAGAGGATTTGGAGCAGAAAGAGGACTCTAATGGAAAAACTAGTAAAATCTAAATAAAGTCTGCAGTTTACTTAGTAATAATACACAAATGTTGTTTTATAGTTTTGACAAACCTACTATGGTAACATGATATGGTAACAATGGGGGAAACTGGCTAAAGGATATATGGGAACTCTACTATTTTTGTAACCTTCCTGTGTATTTGAAATTATTCCAGAATATAAAGTTTATGTAACAAAATAGACAGCTCTTTGAGTCATTTTAAAATAGCAATATAGAATGTGCAAAAATGAATCAAGTATTTTTATTTGGTACTTACCCTGGATATGGTTGCCTGTTACACTTAGTAATACAAAGATAGTAACCAAGTAATCCAAAAATAACCAAAAATACTCCAGCAGCAATTAATCCAGTCAGAAGGCCCATAACATCAATTTTCTCTCTGTTACCATCTTAAAAGAAATCATAAAAATAATATAAATACAATAACTGAAATGCATTATCTATGATTTCAACAATTTTAACACATTATTAAGCATCTAATCATTGATACTGATTTCTTAAAAAAAAAATTTTGTGCTAGAGAACCTACCTGAAAAAAAATTTAAATGATCTTTCATTTCTCTTTCTCTCTCAGTCTCTGTTTTTTCTTTTTCTTTTTTTAATGGAGAGTGAACCCAGGGGTGCTTTACCAGTGAGCTACAGCCTTTTTTAAAAAAAATTCTATTTATTTATTTATGGTACTGGGATTGAACCCAGGGGTGCTTGACCACTGAGCCATACATCAGCCCATTTTAAAAATATTTTATTTAGAGAAAGAGTCTCACTAAGTTGTTGCTTAGGGCCTAAGATGCTGAAGCTGGTTTTGAACTTGCAATCCTCCTACCTTAGCCTTTGAGCCATTGGGATTGCAGGCATGTGCCACTGTGCCTGGCTTTTGTTTATTTTGTTTTTTTGGCAGTGCTGGGATAGTATCCAGGGCCTTGTACATGCTTTGTAAACATTCTACCATTGAGCTACATCTCTAGCGCCTGTTTATTTTAAATAGGTCACATTAAAATGATAACATCCAATATTAAGTGGGATAAACATTCCTTGTGCAATTACACATTTTGGTATTAACTACTAAGATACATTCATTAAGCAACTTGGTGTAGCTATACAATATAGTATTCTATAGGGTGATGTTACCTGTAGAAAGGATGATATCTATCTGAAAAAATGGCAAAATATGTGTTTGGGTATATAAAAAACAGTCAAAAATGGCTTGAAGAATAAAGGGGAGGGAAGAATAGGAAATCTTGGTACAAAATTATAGCAAGGAGGAATAGGTAATAAATTCTAATGTTCTGTATGGCACAGCAAGGTGACTATAGTTAATAATTAATCATATATTTTAAAATAGTTAGAAAAGAGGATTTTGAGTATTATTAATAAGAAATGACAAATGTTTGGAGTGATAGATATGCTTAATATCTTGATTTGATCATAACACATTGTAGACATGTATGAAGATATCACAGTGTATCCCAGAAATAGGTACAATTATTATGCATCAATTAAAACAATTTTAGAAGACAGTTAAGAAAGATAAGAAAAAGCATTTCCTCTTTCTAAAAGGTACTTAGTTCTACTTAGCAATCTTTTTTTTTGTCCTGGACCTGGGGATTGAATATAGCCTTTCACAAGCTAAGCAGGTGCTCTACCATTGAACTAAACCCCAGCCCTATCCAGCAATCTTAATTTTCTTAATGTTAGTATTCCATCTACTTGTAATGGTTAAAAAAAAAAGGAACAAAACTTTAAAATAGTTTACTACTTGAAACCAAAAAAGTATTCTGAGCAAGTCTTGACTTAGCTGAGCTGTTTTGAACAGCTTTAAGCCCATTATCTCATTTCCCTAATATCTCACCAAACTTGATTTTCAATGTGTAAGTAGATGAATGATGAATGTAGCCTTCTCTGTCTCAGATAACCCAACATATAATTGAGAAATCTTTCTTGGATTTACAAGGTATGTATGTTGAAAAACAGCCAAACTCAAACAATGAAAACTAAAGTATATTATAATAGAGAGAGGGCAAGGAAAACATTAAATTTTATCAATTCTTGCCTTACCTGATTTTGTGGCTGGTCCTTTAATTGAATATTCCTGCCAAAATGTCATCTAAGAAAAAGATAAAATTTCCAAATTTATGTAATTTATTATCATTTCATTTGCTCCCAATGACCCAAACTAGGGGTGGTAAACACTTGGCATGTGCCACAGGTAAGACACCAGCACATTCAAGCCAGAAGGTGTGACTCACTCAAATTAAAACACTATTCTCCAGGACGGTCACTGTGTCTGCTTAATTGGTTAAAGAACCAGGTCCACTCTCCACCCTCTAAACCATGCCTTGCTTTTCTCCCTTACTTGCTTGGGGCCCTCACTAAGGCCTTGGGAAATAATCATATTTGAGTAAAGGCACCAAGGGTGGAGATTAAGGCAGTGAACTCATTATGGTGTTTGGAAAGGGCCTGAATTCTTCTATTGTAGGGGGCCCACAGTTTGCTAGGAGATTTTATTGAGAGGTATTTATTGACTTGGAAAGACACCCCTGAGACAGTTTAAGTTCCATGGTACTTGAAAGAATAGAAGTAAATTTTAAGGAACCAGGGGTTGGGGGTTGTGGCTCAGTGGTAGAGCGCTTGCCTAGCAGTGAGGCCCTGGGTTAGATCCTCAGCACCACATAAAAATAAATAAACAAAGTAAAGGTATTGTGTATAACTAAAAAATAAACATTTAATAAATAAATAAATACATTTTTAAGGAACCAGGATAAAATTAGAAAATGGGTTTAAAATCCCAACAGGCACAACTGTAAAGCATATTCTTTGTTTTCCCACTTTAACAGATGTGGTAAATACTTACAGGAAATGGGAGGCTGGGCACAATTATAGAAGAATAAAGAACAAGGTTTTATTGCTACCTGTCTTTGAAGGATACCTTGGGAGGTTCTTATTGAGTAAAAAAATAACATAAATGCTTCAGGAAGAGGAAAAAGAGCTGGAGTTATTTAATCTACAAAAGTAAAGAATTAACATTCCTTAAGATAACAGGCACAGTATTATCTATGTTATCAAGATTAACAGAGAAGATTATTTTTTGTACCATAGATTGAATTCCAGGGTGCTCTACCACTGGACTATACCCTCAGCCCTTTTTGTTATTTATTTATTAAACTCTTTTGGTACTAGATTGAACTCAGGGACCCTTTACCACTGAGCTATGACCCTATCCCTATTTTGAGAGGGGGTGTTACTAAATTGCTGAAGGTCTCTCTAGATTGCTGAGGATGGCCTCAAATTTGCAATACTCCTGCCTCAGCCTCCCAAGTGGCTGGAATTACAGGCTCAGGCCATCCTGCCCAGCTTGTTTTTATTTTCACTCAGGGTCTTGCTAAATTGCCAAGACTGGCTTTCAACTTGGAATCTCTTGCCTCAGTTTCCAAAGTTGCTGAAATTATAGGTGAGTGCCATTATGCCCACATTACAGATAGGATTTAATTATATTTTAAGGTGGAATTTCTAAAAAAGATTTCCTTTAAATTACACAGATAAACCAAAAATAAACTCCTGAATGCAGGGGCTACATATTATGTATCCTCAGTGCTAATGAAGCATCTGGTATGTAGTAGAATGTTAATAAATACTAATCAAAAAAGAGTAAGATATCTAGGGAAAAGTTCTGAGTTTTAAATAACTGAAGTTTAAGTCAGAGCACTAACTCAAGTAATATCTTTTTTTGTTTGTTTTCGGGTGCTGGGATTGAATTCAGAGCCTTGTGGTTGCTAGGCAAGTACTCAGCACTGAGATATCATTCCCAGCCCTCAAATAATATCTTGAAGTTTAATTCACTCCACTCTGAGATTGTTATTGAGTATAATAGACATTAAACACACAAAAATCACAGCATAGCCCATAACCTGCTAATTACTATAAACCCAGGTAATTAAGTATAGAGTCAAGTCTCAATAGGGTAATTAGCATTTTAAGGAAATAGAAAGAGATAACAGGTATACAACCTTGATTTTGTTTAAAGCATAAAATCTATAATGACTGAAAGTGCTACTTTCATAAGTACAGTTTAATAACTTTCCAGCTAATTAACATCATCAACCAAATTACCGTTTTATCGTCATCCACGAAAATTTCTCTGGCTTCTTCATAATTACAAAGTTCTTCAATGCATTCTCTTTCTAGGTCACCAGGAGTGAAAAGCTCCAAATCAAATCTGTTATATAGGAGGCGGCGATGTATGAAAAAGTTTGCTTCTTCTTTTGATGTAAAAACTAATGAAGGAACAAAAAAAGATTTCAGACATTGATAAGCATAAGGCAGAAAATTTCTGTTTCAGTTGTAGAAAAGTAAATAGATCTCTTCTGTGTTTAAATTATACCAAATTTCTTGTATGGCTTTAAAAATCTGACTTTAAAAAAACAGCACCAGTAAGAATGATTTCTGATAAATATGAAATATGAAAACTAACATGATTCCAGAAAATACTTGGCTTAGTAATATCCAAAATTATTAGTATAAATGAAAATTATTCAAATATCACTTTTCCCTTCACACAATTACTTTCCAATAATTGACAGATCACACTATTCTATTTCCAAAGGCTGGTTCCCCTATTATCTTGATTAAGAAAAATTAGTGGGGTAGAATAGACAAAGTAATGGACTGAGAGTGGGAAGACAGATTCTTGGTTTTGATTGGTTTGAGCTTTCGGCTTTGTATACTGGGATTAGGCATTTGTATCTCTGGGCTGGCATTTCCTCATTTGCAAAATTGGGAATTGAATTAAATAATCACGATACCTTTTAAGTTCTAAAATTATAAATTAATACTTTTATCTTAAATACTTCTTATTCAAGCTTATATTAAATCTTATAAAATTATGGACTTCTAAGTTATTAAAATAAGTTAATTATATGATTAATTAAAAGACATTCAGCTTCTGCCAAAGGAGTGACTCCTTTTACCCCACCCCAAAATATGTCTGCAGTGCCTTTGGGACACCATCTATATTTGCAGGGAAGGTCAATAGTAAACATAAAGGTCAAAGCACAGATTGACACAAAACCAGAACATTCCATCATGGTAGCATTTTCTTTTTTTTTTTTTTTATATTTATTTTTTAGTTATCGGTGGACACAACATCTTTGTTTGTATGTGGTGCTGAGGATCGAACCCGGGCCGCACGCATGCCAGGCGAGCGCGCTACCGCTTGAGCCACATCCCCAGCCCCCCTTATTATTTTTCTACAAATTAATTTTCTATCCAAACAGGTCTGAATCTTCTGGAGCTGTTTTGTTCAATACAGTAGACACTGGCCATTTATGGCTACTGAGTACTTCAAAAGTGGCTAGTCCTGCTGGATGTGCATGCCTATAAATTCCAGCTACTCAGGAGGCTGAGGCAGGTAGATCACAAGTTTGAGGACAGTCTCAGCAAATTATGAGACCCCGTCTCAAAATAAAAAATAAAAAGGACTGAGGATGTAGCATAGTGGTAGAGTACTCCTGGGTTCAATTCCTAATACCAGAGGGGACAAAAAAGACAGTCTGAATTGACATGTGATTTAAGTATAAATACAAAGAGGATTTCAAAGATTTACTGGGGTAAAAAAAAAAAGGAATGAAATATCTCAATATTGCTTACACTTTGAAATAACATTTTAGATATTGGGTTAAATTAAATACATTATTAGATTTATGTCATCTATTTCTTTTACTTTTAAAAAGGTGTCTATTAGAAATTTTAAAATTATTTATGTGGTTCACATTGTATTTATTTTGGCCAAGCACTATTCTGGTGTGTCAATTTCTATGTTATAAGTAACATATGGCTATTGGAACTAAGGGGGAAGCTAGGCTTGAATAATGAGTTTTATTCTAAATAATGGGTTTTATTCTAAAAGTGAAACAGACTCCCACTGAAAATAAGGGCAACTTCCTCATACTGAGAATTAAAAATTCCAAATTATTTTAACTTCTAAACTTCTTCATACTAAAATAAACGCTGAAGAGTTGCCATTACCTCCAGACACCAAGGAAGCCAAGACTGATGAGTTCTCCTTTAACTTAAATCTATATGTTTATTTCCTGCCCTATGTCCCACTTTACCTCCTCTTCTTTTATTTTTTTAATTATTATTATTTTTAGTTGTAGATGGACACAATACCTTTATTTTATTTTATTTATTTTAAAATTTTTTGTGTGGTGCCAGGGATCAAACCCAGCGCCTCATGCATGCTAGGCAAGCGCTCTACCACTGAGCCATAACTCTGGCCCACCTCTTCTTTTATAAAAGCTTTCCTTGCCCTTGAGTTCTCTGAAGATGGTGATTTGAGAGTAAATCCCCTCTATTTTCCTTCAAAGCTGGCTTAGAATAAACCTATTTTTCCTGTCAGTTTGATTCCCAGGTGTTTGTGGAGCATGAGTGGTAAATAGTAGCTTCTTGCCCCAGAATGGTAATGGAAGGGGGATGGAGGGATTAGTGTGATTAAATAATTCTGTTCTTTCTTCTTTGTCTTCTTGTAGATTTTATGTGTTCAGCAATGAAAGCACAGAATGAAAAAATTTCCAATCCTCTCAACCCTCATTGGAACTCCTACAATGGAATTCTCGTGGTCTCCTTGTTCCTCTATATGCAGTTGTTAAAACAATAGCCAGAGACATCTATCAATCTAGGTTGATGGGTCAATCAATCTATTGATCCCAGTGCCTCTCTAACCACTGAATTACATGTCCACCTCACCTCTTTTTATTTTTTATTTTGAGACAGGGTCTTGCTAAATTGCCCATGCTGGCCCGAAACTTGTGATCTTCCTGCCTCAGCCTCCTAAGTAGCTGAGATTATAGGTGTGGACCACTGCACCTGGCTAGAGACATTCTTTTAAGAGACATAGTTTGACTTTTTTTTTGTCTTTTTTTTTCTATCTTTTGAATGTTTTTTATTAGAGCATTATAATGACACATAGTATTTGTGTTCATCCTAACAAATCGTACATACATGGAATTTGCTTACAGTTCATGTTTTTCCCCCTTTTATCCCCTTCTCCCTTGCTCTATTTTCCTTCTTGCACTCTTTTGGTCTTTCATTGATTGATTGATTGATTGATTGACTGATTTTGGGGGCACTGGGAATTGAACCCAAGAATTCTTAACCACTGAGCCACATCCCTAGCCCTTTTTATTATTTATTTATTTTTAAATTGGCAATTTAATTAAAACTTTTCAAAGTCACAAAATAGTAAAAGGAAAGATCAAAAGAAGACAGCTATAAACATATTACAGAGTACCTCTCAGAACCTGGCTGAGCCAAGTGCTCTGGCATATGAGTGTCACTTTTCTCACCCCCAGGCTGCTCCCAGGGTTCCTCTAGTGCTGGCCCTAATGGAAGGCTCTGCTGCCCTAAGAGAGCGTTCTGCTGGCCTGCAGAAACTTCTGGGAGCAGTGGGCATTTTCACTATGGTTCCATGGGTGTACACATTTGTCAAAACCAACCTACATGCTTAAATTTAATGTTCATTTTCTTTTCTTTTATTTTTATTTTTTTTATTTATTTATTTTTTAAAGAGATAGTGGGGGGGGGGAGAGAGAGAGAGAGAGAGAGAGAGAGAGAGAGAGATAATTTTTTAATATTTATTTTTTTTTTAGTTCTCGGCGGACACAACATCTTTGTTTGTATGTGGTGCTGAGGATCGAACCCGGGCAGCATGCACGCCAGGCGAGCGCGCTAACGCTTGAGCCACATCTCCAGCCCCTTCTTTTTTTTTTTTTTATTAGCTACACATGACATTACAATGATCTTGGCAATTCATACATTTGAATCACTGGGGTATAATTTCTCATTTTTCTGATTGTACAGATTGCAGAATCACACTGGTCATAGAGTCACCTATATACATACAGCAATCATAATGTCTATTCTATTCTGCTGCCCTTCCTATCCTCCCTACTCCTCCCCTCCCCTCCCACCATTTCTCTCTATCCAATCTAATGTGACACACTTTTTTTTCTTTTTCTCATCACAACATCATACATGTATTCTGTATAATGATGAGGGTCTCCTTCCATCTTCCGTGCAACTCCCCTTCTCCCTCTTTTTCCCTCCCACCTCTCTTCCCTATTTAGTGGTAGTCTTCTTCTCATGCTCTTCCTCCCTATCCCATTTTTAGTCACCCTCCTTATATCAGAGAAGACATTGGCATTTGTTTTTTAGGGATTGGCTAACTTCACTTAGCATAATCTGCTCTAATGCCATCCATTTGCCTGCAAATGCCATGATCTTGTTATTTTTTAGTGCTGAGTAATATTCCATTGTGTATAAATGCCACATTTTTAAAATCCATTCATCTATTGAAGGGCATCTAAGTTGGTTCCACTAATGTTCATTTTCTTTAAAAAGAATTTTTTTAATTGTAGATACACACAATACCTCTATTTTATTTATTTACTGTTTATTTATTTAAAAACTCATTAAGTGATATAATTTTTGTGAATTTTTGTATCTCTGTTTCATATTACAATAACATTTAAAAGATTGCAAATACTTATGTGTATACCTTAACTCTCTTTAATGTCTATATGTGCCTGGTTAACATTTTATGATGAAGAGAATCCATAACATAACATTAATAATACTAATAACCACTGCCATCCGTTAATTATTCTATGTGCCTGATGCTGTATGCCAAAGCTTGAGGTATTCCTTCAGGCAAAAAGCTTATAACCATAAATCCTATTTATCCAGTTATTTTCCAGCCAGCCAAGAACCCCATACTTTACTCTGTGTCTATTTTGTTTATTTTATTTTTATGTGATACTGAGGACGGAACCCAGTGCCTTACATTTGCAAGGCAAGTGCTCTACCACTGAGCTAAAACCCAGCCCCTAATTTTGTCTTTTAATAAATCTGTTAAAAAAAATATTATGGTGTATAAAAAGCCCAACCCTTTGGGGTTGGAGTAGTGGCTCAGTGGTAGAACACTTGCCTGGCATGTGTGAGGCCCTGGGTTTGAATCTCAGCACCACATATTAAAAAAAAAAAAATCCATTGACAACTCAAAAAAAAAAAAAAGGCCCATTCTTTTTTAAATTTTCTATTTTGAGACAAGGTCTTGTTAAATTGCTAAGGCTGGCTTTGAACTTATGATCTTCCTGCCTTAGCCTCCCCAGCTGGTGGGATTACAGTCATATGCCACAGCACTTGGCTCTTCTATTTATTTTTGATTGGCTCTTTCTACTTATATGTAAAGGTGACATTCCCTGGGGTATATTAATATATGCACACAGCATGATTTGTGTGTGTGTGTGTGTGTGTGTGTGTGTGCTGGGAATCAAACCCAGGGCCTTGTACACACAAGGTAAGCATTCTTCCAACTGAGCTATATCCCCAGCCCCACATAGCATGATTTAAAATTTTTTAAAAATATTTATTTTTCAGTTGTAGTTGAACACAATACTTATTTTTAATGTGGTGCTGAGGATCTAACCCGGGACCTCGCATGGGCTAGGCAAGCTTTCTATCGCTGAGCCACGACCCCAACCCTGATTTTTAAAAATTTATTCCACATCTCCTGTCCCTCCTCTCTCCCTTGCAATTTCCTACTCTACTGGTTCCTAGAGCTTTATGATATCTGATCCTCCTTGCTTTGTTTCCTTTATTTTGCTCCTTCTTCCATATACAAACACTCAACCCCCTACTTTGCTTTTAAAAAACCTAATGACAATCTTGCCTCCCACAGAATAAAAGCCAAAGCGCTTACTATGGCCTAAGGCCCTATGCAATCAGAGCCTCAAGCTGTTTCCCCTCTGACCTTATCTTCTACCACTTTCCCTCAAGTATTCTGTGGTGATCACTCCATGCTGGCTTCCAGCACACCTGGTTCTCTCCTGCCTCTGTTCTTGCTCTTTTCTTTGAATAGAACTTTTTTTTTTTTTCTTTCAGTTTGCCCTCACACCTCAGGATTTTGTTCACAGTTACCTTGAATCCCCATCCCTATCCACCTACCTTGGACACTCACTGTCCATATTCTGCTTTTCTCCATAGTATTAGCACCATCTGGTGTTCTATGTGCTTCACTTACTCTGTTAGCACTCTGTTCTCCCCAGAGATGTAGGTGCCTGGTACATAGAAGGTACCCCCCAAAATAGGATCAACAAACTCAGATTTCCTATTGTGGGGAGAAACTCTTGGACCTAAACTCAACTAATGGAAACAATTCATAGATATAATCTGGTATTACTCAACTTGGATAGGTTTAAAGTATTAGATAAGTGAAGAAGCAACTCATAGCTTGCTCAACTTGGCTATATTTACTGCATAGAATCTAATTTCAGAAAGGAGAATAAGAAATCTACTACTATATTGCTCCTTTTCAGGTATGTACTGATCTTTGCCTTTTTTTTTTTTCCTCCCCCAGTACAGGGTATTGAACCCAGGGTCTCATATATGCTAGGCAAGTGTTCTACCACTGAGCTACATCCACAGCCCTTTTTTATTTTGAGGAAGGGTCTCAATAAATTAACCAGGCTGGCCCTGAATTTGTAATCCTCCTTTCTCAGCCTTAAGTAGCTGGGATTACAGGTGTGTGACCCTTGCCCAGCTAGAGCTATTTTTAAACTTGAAAATAAAACAAAAATGAGAGTGCCATAGACATTTTAATTTCTCTTTAAATTATATTTATACCAATGTGATGAATGTATTTATGATTAATCAAAATATTATTGTTAATACTGTATTAACTGTGTCTTCTGGGGGGCTGATATTTGCCACTTCCTTGTGTGAAAGTACTGTTTCTGTCAGTGGCTAAACTTAGAGTTCACTTTCAGTATCAGG
This sequence comes from Marmota marmota marmota, assembly GCF_001458135.2. Classification (NCBI taxonomy): domain Eukaryota; kingdom Metazoa; phylum Chordata; class Mammalia; order Rodentia; family Sciuridae; genus Marmota; species Marmota marmota. The sequence goes on along the minus strand of NW_026000174.1, from coordinate 43,608,758 downwards.
TCAAATTTTTTCCTACATCAGGAAAAATAATGTCCTTTGTCATTTGGAGTCTAAATAACCCTTGAATTTGTTTCTAATTGGAAAGAAGCAAACTTCCCTACCCCTGGAGTGCCCTTGGCTCCAAGTGAGAACCCCTATTCTCCCCTTGATTGCAGCTAAATGAAGTACTGGTCTTTTGCATCTGCTTTCTTAGGATTCTCTTCCCTTCTCTGTTTCTCATATATTAGACTCTCCTAAGAGACTGTCTAAGCATTTCACTGTTATAAATCCCTCCACCCAAATATTCCACTTCTCTTCATCTCTTCTATCACCCCATGTTTTCTTTTTTTATATATATATTTTTTAGTTGTAGATGGACACAATATCTTTATTTATTTTTATGTGGTGCTGAGGATCAAACCCAGTGCCTCACACGTGCAAAGCAAGCGCTCTACCACTGAGCTACAGCCCCAGCCCCACCCCATGTTTTCTAAATAAGTTCCTTTTAAGTGATTTCATCTCCATTCTAAGAATTTATTAGAATTTAGCTGGAGGAACCTGTCCCCTGCTTTTCAGTTGTAGTAGTACTCCTATTGACAAATTTACTTTTTATAGTTTCAGTTTACTAGGATCAACCATGGCCTGAAAATATTAAATGGATAATTCCAGAAATAGACAATTTCTAAGTTATCTGTCACTGTGGGTTCAATGATGAAAGCTCCCCCTCTTGCTCAGTCTTGCCCAGAATTTGAATCATCCTTTGTTTAGAGTGTCTACACTGTATACATTACCTGCCCATTAGTAACTTAGTAGCCATCTTGGTTTTCAGATCAACTCTTGTGGTATGCAGTGCTCACATACAGGGTTCAGTACTGAGATTTCTACTGGAAGTTTTGGAATGTATCCAGGGCAGAGAAAGGGAGACTCCTCTAGTCTTCACACCTCCATTTATTATGTCCTGTTTTAGATGGAAAGCACTCTCTGTGTATCATACAACTCTTTCCTAGAGCAAGGTTACTGCTTTTCACTCCCAGGGTTCTCTGTCTCTACTTCTGTTACAAAGCTTTTGGAGATTATCTGTTTATAACCTGCCTCCCCCACCAGACGAAGAAGGTATCCATGGCAGGGATTACAGTACTTCATTTCTATATCTCTAGCACCTAGCATAGGGCCTGGTGTACTATGTATTCATAATGTAGTTGTCTTTTCAAATATTTAGGATCCCTCATTTTCATTTCCCATAGACATCTCTAGTTCTCCACACTCAAATATGATTTCTAAATTACTTCCATAATTTTGATGGCCTTCAAAGTGACTTTTATGCATAGTCATGTGAATGAATGGATACACTCATAATTATTCTGTGGTGTATCATCTGGTCCTACTGAGTATAGGCCATCAACTTTATATATAGATGGACTTACATATGGTGTGACTTAGAGAGTACCAAGGAGGATCTCTTTCCTTCCAAAATCTTTCCCTATCCCACCAGCTAGCCTATTCAAGTGCCTAGAATTTTGTCATTAAAATGTTATTCCTTTAGGTTAAAGGATTGCCCTATCTTAACACACACACACACACACACACACACACACAACTGTATTATTAATAAGACAGGAACAGATCCTTCTCAAATCAAAATAAGTTGCGAGTAGGACCTGATGAGATGTGATAAGGGACAAGAACATGTGGAATAGTACATAGTGCTGGCACTGGGTGGGGAAGCACAATGACTATACAAGGAGAAGGATGCTGACACCCAGAGGAATTTTTTTTTTTTCTTTTCTGGTTTTGCTAGGTTAGGCTTTTAACCTGGCAAGAACTAATCTGATTATGGCGAAGGTAAAATGCAGACTTCTAGGTTAGGGAGCACCAAATCTAATCTCTCAACCATCTGCCTTTATCTAGACAATTAGACGTTTGAAAGAAGGAAAGGACTTGGGATATCATTCTGTCCCATCATTTTACAGAGGAAGATATTCAAGTCCAAAGGGATTAAGTGCTTTTCTCAGGATCTCATAACAAGTCCAGACAAGGTGACTGAGGGAGAGTGGCATAGTGGTAGAGTGCTTGCCTACCCTGAATGAGGACCTGCATTCTATCCCCAGAGTGCAAAAACAAGTCCCGACTAAAGCCTGGACTCCCTGTCCACCTTTCCTAGAAGAACAAATAATTGTGCTTTTTATAATTGCCATATAGCTTGGGGCTGGGGTTGTGGCTCAATGGTAGAGCGCTCGCCTAGCATGCATGAGGCACTGGGTTTGATCCTTAGCCCCACATAAATATAAAATAAAGATATTGTGTCAACCTAAAACTAAAATAAATAAATAAATAAATATTAAAAAAAATTTGACAGGTAGGTTCATCTAGGAAAAGGAGAGTTAAAATAGGCTTTCCATTCAGTTAACCGCAAACCACGACTTAAAACATATATTTATCAAAGGAAATATACATTTGTATACACTTTAAAGAACATGAAAACCCACATTACCAAATAAGCCACAGATTAAACTAAAGGATAGTTTAATACTTCCAAGGTTCAAGCACCACACTTTCTCGTTAGAGATCTGTAATATGCAGCTCCAGTTTCCAGGAGGGTTTTCTCGGAAATTGCGGTCATTCTTACCTTCTTCTCCGGCATGCTTCGTGTCCTTTAGACTTCTTGTGCAATGAGGAAATGCGAAGATAACTACGGGCAGTTGGCTGAGTAGAATCAGAAGTGTAAACATAGTCTGGCAACTGTCAAACAAGCTAAACAAACAAAAATCAAAAAAACACATCAAAAAAGCCCCAAGCTCAGCACTTCAAGTTTCAGTGGTAACTGAGTCACCGACCTGTTGTACTCAAAGCCACCGCGCGACTGCGCCCCACGCGCAGTTTCGGTCGTCCGGACCCTACGCCCTCCGGGAAAGTGCCCCTGCTGGGAGTGCCTGGAAATAAATGCTGCGCCCTATAATTCTCCGAGGGCAAATAGGACCCTTGCCGGGACAACCCTCCGCTTTGCATTGGAATCCTCCCGGTGGGTTCAGCCCCGGCACCTGTATCTCCCCGGGTAACCTCTCCTCCGCTCCCCAACCCCCGTCTCCGGGCCCCGCACCTGTATTCCCCGGCACATGTTCCAACAGTCTCGGGGCCAGAGCCCTGTTGCTTGGTGGTCCCTGAGATCTCTGGACCCTCTGTCTTAAATCTCGGCGACACTCCGACTCTCGCTCTCCACTGTGCCCGGATGGCCCCAGCGAGTACACAGAGGAGGCGCCCAGGGTGCGCGGAGGAGCGTTGTGGGTGGGGAAATTTGCGCGCCGCGAGTTCTTGCGTAGGCCCTGGGAGGCCGCCGACCGAGCAGAGGGAAAGCGAAGACGCGTCTACCTGGGGAGCACCTGGCTGCGCCCCGCCTCCCGGGGCTGGCTTACATGCGGAGGGCGGGTCTCCGGTTGGCGTCTCCAAGGACTCGACGCTGCGCTCTCAGCAGCTGCAGCTTCTGTTCCGAGCCCTGGGCGAGCCGGGTCTCTGCTGCCAGCTGTGTTGCCCCGCCTTGGCGGCGCGGGTGGCAACTTTGGGACTTGTTTCTAGACTTGTCTTGTGTGGAAATGCAGGAGAGCATTTTCGTTCCCAGCGCTAAACAGAAACGGCCTCAGGGCGTCAGGAGGCTTATCACTTTGGGTTGCATTAAGCTAGAGTTCGTGGTTACCTTAGGTCAACTGTTCTCAAAGGGTGGTAAAGGGACGAGGACAAAATACTCATTAGAGGAAATAGTTTGTTAGTGATATGAAAGAAGAAGTGACCTTAAAATTAATAGATTATTTTAGTTCTCAAATAGTGGTTCTCCTTTCAAGCGATCTCCAGGATCAAAATTATTTCCACTGTGGTATCAACATGATTTGCATTTTCACTTTCGAGAGTGTACAATGGAAATTTCCAGAGCCTATTTGACATGTGATGACATATCACTGCTAATTAAAATAACTGGAGGTATAGCAGTTTCTGTAAGGGTAGGTTTAAAGTATCAATATGTATATTTTATGGAGAGATTTATGAGACTCGTAGAAATTAATAAAATTTGCTTGTTCTCAGTACTTCTGTACTTTTTGTTAGCTACCTTTGGCCAAATCTACCAGAATAGCTATAACTTTATTATTCTTAGATAATTATCTTGAACTTTTCACAGACTTTATGTTAAAACACAACGAATAACTATACTTCGTTGTCTTGATCCAAAATGATATTCTGGAAACTTCTCTGTTTTAAAATGTTATATGGTATCATTAGATGTAATTTACATAAGTAAAAGAGTTAAAGAGTTTGAAGACAACCTGAGATCAAAGAGTTTGGGGGGCTCAGCGGTAGGCAAGACCCTGGGTTCGATCCTCAGCATCATATAAAAATAAATAAATGAAATAAAGATGTTGTGTCCAACTACAACTAAAAAATAAAATATTAAAAAAAAGAGTTTGGGAACTACTGTATAAGGGAATGAAGACAGCAGGTGGACAGAGAACTTAGGGTAGGTGGTGTTTGCATCATTCCTTGTCCAAATAACATACCTAACATTCTTTGAAACGTTATTTAAGATTCCATTCTTGGGACAAAGTGGCCTGGCATCTGCTGAAGCCCCCCCCCCCCCC
>NW_026000174.1:43580262-43604134 GCF_001458135.2 Marmota marmota marmota | reverse complement strand
CCCCCCCCCCCCCCAACCTTTGCCTTTATCTAAAATCTTTTATTAATTCTATTTTCACCATTTTTTTTCTCCTCACAAAGTCTTTTATGATTTAGATACAAAGTGTCCCTCAAAGACTCACTTGAGGGCTTGGTCCTCAATGCATCAATGTTTAGATTCGGGAATTTGGGGAAGTGATTGAATCATGAGGACTCTGACCTCATCAGTAGATTAATCCATTGAGAGATTCATAGCTTAATAAACTATTGGGAAGTGATGGAAACTGTAGGAGGTGGGACCTAGTCAGAGGGAGTGGTCCTTGGGGGTGTGCCCTTGGGGACTATATCTTCTCCTTAGTCCCTTCCTCTTTGCCAAGATGTGGGCAGCTTTCCTTTCTGTGCTCTTTGCCTTAATGTTCGGCTTTACTTCAGGTCTAGAGCGATGGAGCCGGCCAAACATGGACTGAAACCTCTGAAACTGTGAGCCATAATAAACTTTTTCCTATTTTAAGTTGTTTTTCTTGGGTATTTTGTCAGAGTGGTAAAAACTGACTAACACTAAGGTTATTGTCTATTTTATTACAGTTATTGAAAATCAACTGAATTCTTCCTAAGTTTTCTAAAGAAATTTTGATTTCACTTTTCTTTTTCCTTCCCTAAATTTTTTCTTTCTCACTTTTAATATGTCCTCCTTGTATTCTAACTTGTTTCAGTGTTAGATTCTTCTTTCCTTCTAATTTAGACAATTGGGATCAGACTGTGAAGAGGCTAGAAATGATTTATTGTGGTTAAACACAAGAATAGGAAACACCTTCATTAGAACACCTATTCTTCTATTTAATCATTTATTTAGTCAATGCACAGAACGTAAGCCCTAAGTATAGAGAGATAAATGCCACAGCCTCCATTCCAGAGAACTGACTCTGGCTGGGCTCTGTATCTAAGAATATGGGCCTGTAAAGTTCCTTTTTAGGGAAAAAAAAATGACTTATTCATTTTTGCATTCTCCACCATGGCCAATAGAGTGCCTTCTACATTGTTGATGCTCAATACATTTTTGTTGGGTGAGAACAATTTATTTTCAGGTAGGAAAAGTGCTTCACACTGTTTTTGGGGGATCAAATGGTCAGATGCCTCATGCTACGGAATCAGCAGATGTGAACTTTGATGACATTCCTTGGTAGAATGAGTTCACCCACATATCTAGATATTTGGAACAAACAAATGAGGCTTTGTGTTCACATCAAATATCAGAGCTTATAGACTGAGAGGGGAGGCAGATAAAGAAGTCAAAGTGTTTCTCAGTGGTAAATTGCTTCCTCCATGTTACCCTACAATATGGTTCCTAAAGAATGTTACAGTGTTTGGCAGGATGCACACAAACATCAGCCATTATGGAGCTGAACGATATTTTGAGGATAACTGACAAAAAGAAAAAATATCCAGCAACAACATTGCCCAAGACTTTGATTTCTTTTGTTGTTTACTTGCTGCATTCATTTCCTTATTTTGTACCTTTTATTTTATTTTAAAAAATTATTTATTTTTTAAACATTTATTTTTTAGTTGTATGTGAACACAATACCTTTATTTTATTTTTATGTGGTGCTGAGGATTGAACCCAGTGTCTAATGCATGCTAGGCAAGGGCTCTACCTCTGAGCCACAACCCCAACCCTTGTACCATTTATTTTTAAAGTTACAATATCCTTATGCCTTTCTTCCAAAGCATTTTAAGTGCTCTTGTAGATAGTATTTCTCTTATTCTGGCCATCTGTGCAGTTGGGCCAGATATTACAATTCACATTTCACAAAGAGGGACATTGAAGCATTAAGAAGTAAATGAATAGTCATAGTAACTGGTTCTTGACTCTTTCCAGTGCTTTCTTTGAATTATTAAGCAATGAAGGGCAGTAGGTAAAGAATTATTTAGTTTCAAAGGAAATAAGAAAAATCAGAGCAATGAGATGAATGGACTTGGATTAATGTGATAATGCATCTCTGGGTTTGAGCACATACCCACCCACTTACCTGTGTGAATTCAAGAGTGAAATGAAGACTGGCTTTTCTGTGTGGGCATGAGCATTGACTCAAGGACTGTGACTGAAAATGTTAAGGTTGCAGCCGTGAAGCTCTTCAATGATTACACATCCACATCCTTAAAGATAACTCGGATGACTATATCATTAGACTTCTTGAAACAGGAGAGCAACTTTACTGAACTTGATGTTTCTGTGACATTTTAGCCTTGACATTTCAACATCAATGGATTGCTGTTTTAATTTATCTCAGTGAAGTCAGTGAGTAGAAAATGAAAGCCTCCTACTCCTGAAGGTTAATTAAGGTATTTACAGATTCATCAAATAGGTAAAGGAGTAAAAAGTAAAAAGACTTTATTTTAAACATTTGCTTAAAGCCCTCTTAGAAAACTTTTGACAGAGCTTATATTTAATTCCATTGTTTAAGAACAATGATTGTTAGTACCAAAACAATTAAATAAAATCAAGAATAGTGTGATAGGTCATTTGATTTTCTCTCACGCTAGTGATAATAACTACATGTCATGCTTAAAAAATATAATAATCCTCATAGTCCTGACAGCTCACAGAGGAACTTGAATCAATGTGGTTCTGAGCTGCCCGCAGGGGCCTGGTGACAGAGACTTCTGTCATAACTGCTCATAAAACTGTCCTTCTGTATGCAGAACTTGGCACTTTTACAAATATAATTCCTCATCCATCAGACTCATTTTATCATTGTAAATCTTACTCTGATTGCTACACAATTTTTCTGGTCTCTTTTTGTAAACTCATGTTTAGTTAATCATGATATTCTAAGTGAACTGTTTTTCTCATATACAAGTTTATTTGGCATCAGTTGTAAAACCATACTTTCCATATACATACAACATGTGCAAGGGAATTTAAACAAATCACACATTTCTACCTATACAACTGACAGTACCAGGCACAGTGGCAGGTGTCTATAATCCCAGCTACTCCAGAGATGAGTCAGGATGATGGCTTGAGCCTAGGAATTGAGTCTATCCTGGAATGTTAAAAAAGAAAAAATCACTTTTTTTTTAACTTGTTCCTTCTCTAATGCACAATTTTCTGGATTAGAGAAGGAACAATGTATTTGAATTGCAGATGTGATATTACATTATGTGGAAATACTGTTAGAAAATCTACAAATAAGGGTCCCTTTGTTTCCTTTGCACTACTCCTTTGCTATTTTACATACTGCTCTGATTTGAAGCTCTAAAATGGAGTGTTAGCTGAATGTTGAAGCATAAAATATGGATTTAAAAAATCTCATGTCTTTTGGGGATTGCACTAATGGCTTTAGTAAAGTCTATAGCTGTCTCTTACCCAACCTCAACACTCCTACCCTGTCAACTCATTGGAGGAAAGGGAAAATTTTATCCATCCTTAGTATTTTTGCTGCTTAGTACCTTACCTGGAACACAGCAGAATTTCCTGACTGCTAAGGGAATGAAATAATAAATAAGTTCTAGTCTGAATCTGCTTCTCTTTAGCTAGATGACTTTGAACAAATCATTTCTCTGAACTCTCTGCTTCTTCTGAGGCATTGAAGGTTTGGTCTTAGTGAACTCTAATATTCCCTCCTATGCTAAACTTTTATGGTTCTTTGACAATTCTTGATAATGAAAGTATAAAGATAGATGTATTTAAGTAATTTACTAATTATTCTTCCCCATTCTGGATAGTCTTGAATTATTTGCTTTTATATAATTAGCATATTTTATAAAAGAAACTTCTTCATACTAAATTTTAGAATTTGTTCACAAAATTATATATTTTATAAATGATTCACTCACAATTATATAAAATGGGAAAGTAATAGGAAATCTCTATGTGGCAAAAGGTATATTAAAATACTTTTTAGATTTATCTTCATTGGTCTCTCTGGTAACTTGATTTATACTTTTCATTTCTATTGCTATCAGATGACATTAGTGCAGAATCCTTTTTTTATTATCAGAACTTCTATTTTTACTTCTTTCCAACTTTGCTGTCTTCTTCTTGGATCTGATTTATTTATTTATTTATTTTTCTTGTATTTTTATTACTGTTTTTCCTGTTTTAGCTCTTCTACTGTCTCAGTACTTTTAAAAAAATTTCTCTTTGGGGGCTGGGTGTGTAACTCAGTGGTAGAGCGATTGCCTAGCATATGTGAGGCACTAGGTTAGATTTTCAGTACTACATATAAATAAATAAAATGAAGGTTCATCAACAACTAAAAAATATATTTTTAAAAATTTCTCTTTTATCTTCAGAATTTAGAATTTAAAAATCAGAGCATATTGCTCTATATTTAATCACTAAAGGGGAACAATATCTTTATTTCTTTTGAGGCATATATTGTATCTACCATGAGATTGTTTAATGTTGAGTTAAATTAATTTTTAAGAATTTATCAGTTTCTAGTACTATACTTCTATTATTTTCTTCTATTTTTATTTTGTATGTTCTTTTGTTCCTCTTCCAATTTTACTTTTTTTCTTTATCCTTTTATTTTTTCTAAGTTACTGTTTTAGGATTTTTTTTTCTTAGGATTGTTCCTCTCCACCCCTTCATTGTACTGGAGATTGAACCTAGAGATGCTTCAACCCTGAGTTATATCCCCCACCTATTTATTTACTTATTGGTACTGACATATGAACCCAGGGCACTTAACCACTGAGCTACAATCATCAGCCCTTTTTATTTTTTATTTTGAGACAGGGTTTTGCTAAGTTGCTTAGAGCTTTGTTAGATTGCTGAGGCTGGGTTTGAACTTGCAATCCTCCTGCCTCAGCTTCCCGAGTTGCTGGGATTACTGGGGTGCCTTACCTGGTTATTGCTTTATTTTTGAGACAGGGTCTCTCTAAGTTGCCAAGGCTGATCTGAAACTTGTGACTCTTCTGCCTTAATCTCCTGAATAGCTGGGATTATAGGCATACACCTATATGTGTCTGGTTCTGACTCTCTTTTTAATATTCTTCCTTTTCTGAAGAATTTCTGTTATTTTATTAGGTTGAAACATATGCAACTGACATTTTTAAGAATCAAAAATAGTCTAATATTCGCAAATTCATATGGTTCAACCTAATAATTTTCCTCAGTATCTAGCATAGGGCCTAGCAGATGCTTGAATAATATTTGTTGAATGAATTAAAAAATCCTTCGTTTCATCATTTTGATCAAACTATTCTAGAAAATTTACATTTTAGAGCCTGAGAGCCCAGATAACATTAGCTGGAGAGCTCTTTACCAGTTGTGAACTCAAGTCTTTAATCATTTATGATCTAATTGAATTTGCTGATTATTTGATTCCCTTGGTCTTTATCATCAATGTGCTATAGATTCAACTCAGGATATGCTCGTGAGCAAGCATGTGGTTATCTATATCAATATTATTCTATACATATTTGTGTGAATATTAGTAAATATAAATTATGGTACATATATCTTTTTTTGTGAGAACTTTTAATGTACATGCATACACTTAGCTTCTCAAAACTGACATCTGTAAGAAGAGGAAATTTGTTCAGACACAGTGGAAATCAAAAGGATAGAGTAGGTTTCTTAAAATACATTATTATTTCAGTCTCATCATCAGTAAAATGGCATATCTGTTATTCCCAAACCATTTACTTCTGGTATGCCTCAAGGGGCTCTTGAAAACTTATAAACACTAAAGTAACAGCTGAGGCTTAGAAAGGAGACCTATGAATTCAGGAAAACTTTTCATGATAACTGGAATTGCTTGCCTTGTCTATGGAGATTTTTTTAGTTCAAGATGCTTTTAATACTTTAATATGCTAACACATAAATCCACCATTTCTAACAATCAAATAAGATCTTTGTTTAATGCATTGGCAAACAGGTGCAGAAATTTTAAGAGATTAGTTTAAGGAAATTTAGTAAGTCAATTAGGATTGGCATTGAAACTAGGGTTTCTGGTTTCTACCCCAATAGGATTTCTACTAACCCTTTTGGCATTTGGATTCTACTTAATCATTCAGTAATTGCACTTATGATTCATGCCCTGTGAATCATGAAGAGATTCTTTTGTTCTCTTTTAGTCACAAAAAGGTGAAATTCAAGATCTGACTCCAATATGTGGTATCACCCGCGCATACAATAAAGGGTTTACTTCTTTTATAAAAATAAAATTTCAATTTTTAATATCAAAGCAATTGTATTTTTTATAAGACACACAAGTGATAAAGTTTATTACAAAAAAATACAATTTTTCTAAAAGAAAGCTATTAAAACAGGTTTCCACACAGCCCAACTCTTTTTAAATGAACTCCGAAGAGCTGTTTAAATGCTTGTGTTATAGGAAGTTTTGTGTATTAAGTTATAAAACCTTGGACATATTTAATACTATAAATATTTTCTTTGCACAATATCTGTTGTAATAAATAAGGTTCCAAACATGTGTTTTTAAAGTTGTCATTCTCACGTCTTACTCCAAAATAAATGCTAGCTAGCTTTAAAAAAATAAATGAAGCAACTAAATTTTAAAAATTAAAACTTAAAGGAAGAACTAGAAGAAAATACAGGAGGATAGTATCTTAGAATAATGAAGGACTCTCTAATAATAAAAGCAAAAGAAAAATGATAAAGGAAATTATTGATAAATTTGACCTCATAAAAATTAAACATATTTGGGTATTATAAATATACCATAAAGAAAATGACAAACTGGGAAAAAGATATGCAATACATGTGAAAAATAAGGGTTAAGATCTTTAAAGTTCTAGAACAAATCAACAAGAAAAAGATGATTGGCTGGGCTGGTGGCTCATGCCTGTAATTCCAGCTGCTCAGGAAGCAGAGGCAGGAGAATCATGAGTTCAAAGCCAGCCTCAGCAATTTAGCAAGGCACTAAACAACTCCGTAAGACCCTGTCTCTAAATAAAAATACAAAAATGTAGCTCAATGGTCGAGTGCCCCTGAGTTCAATTCACAGTACCACACACACAAAAAAAAGGAAGATGATGATTTTAAAGATATGATATATTAACAGAAAGAGAAAATGCAAATAGCCAATAAATAAACTTTAGAAAATATTTAGTTTTGAAAGTAATCAAAGAGATAGAAATTAAGATTCATTTTTTCCTAGATTGGCAAAGAGAAAAAATAATGATATATTCAATGCTGGGTAGGGTATGGTAGGAAAAAAAATAGTTACTCTCAGTTTGCTACTGGGGTAGCCATTTTAGAAGGCGATTTAGCAATTAATTTCAGTAAGTGTGGAAACATTACCACATTGCCTCATTATTTTCATGAATTTAACTATTGCTCTTTTGTGTTTTTTCATCTGTAAAGCTATCTCATGAGTCATTCCCTAATTATAGATCTAATGGCTCCTCAGTTATTTCTATATTTTACTTCTTTGTCATTTTCTAGTCATATCACTAATAAGCTCAAAAAAGTTCTAGTTTATTCATAAGTATTTTTAAAAAATGTACAAGTTGGGATGGGGTCATATCTCAGTGGTAGAGTGCTTGCCTAGCACGTGTGAGGCCCTGTGTTCGATCCTCAATGCCACAGAAAAATAAATAAATAAAATAAAGGTATTGTGTCCACTTACAACTAAAAAAATATTTTAAAAAATGTACAAGTTGACCTCAACAAAGTGAATGGACTACCCTCCTCTTTTCAAAGTTAAGAAATACTGTTATTATTTTCTGTTACAAAAGCAATACTTATGTTTATTGTAGAAAAATTAGGGATTAGGAAAAAAAAAAGCAAAATGCCCAATTCCATCTCTAAGTGCACCACTGGGAATCCATGATTCCAGGCCTTTTTCCAACCTAAATATATATGTATTTAAAAATTTTTTTCTAGTTGTAGATGGACACAATACCTTTATTTTACTTACTTACTTACTTGTTTTTTAATGTGGTGCTGAGGATCAATCCCAGTGCCTCACACATGCTAGGCAATTGCTCAATCACTGAGCCACAACTACAGCCTTTCTCTCTCTCTATTAAACAGGTTGTCAAATTAACCTCCAGAAAGATTATATATGTTTATTATCTACCTCCATACAATGGAAAATGACAAGCAAGACCATCATTTCCCATACAGTAGATATGAATATGTGAAAAATGATTTTAAAATAGCCTCTTATTTTAAATAGCATTTAAGCAAAGACTCAATGGTTATTTGTAATTCTTTTTTGAAACCCCCAATTGTTTTTTTTCCTGAATTACAAGTGTAACTCCAAAACTTTTGTTTTGTGCTTTTTTTTTTTTTTTCCTGTGGCAAGTGTAAAACCCAGGGTCTTGCACATACTAGGCAGATGATCTACCATTAAGCTATGTCCCCAGGTCCAAGATTGTTTGAATCTTTATGTTTAGTTGGGACTAGATTATTTCTAGAATTTTACAGAGGAATAAATTATCATTTTATGATGTGTTCTGTATTTAAATTGTCATCTATAATTTACAGAGGTTAATTGAATCATTTATTCTTTGCATTTAAAATCATATTAGCAATACAAAGATGGCAAAAGTGAGTTAGGCAGCAGTCCTGATCTCCTCACAACACAGAGAAGAGGCAGTATAGGAACAGCAGAATTGACAGGCGGGTGACAAATGCCCTAAGACTCCATATTACATATTCTGAGACCTAGAAAGTGTGGCCAAACCTGAACCTGAGGATGAGGAGGTGGGAGGGCAACAGAGAAGGGAGAGGATGAGTGGACATTCTCTTAAATTCACCCACTTAAAACCTGTTGGAAAGACAAACAAAATTTAAAGTACGATGGTAACAGAAATTTAAAAACAAAAAACAATGCAAACAGCTTAAAGCCAAATCATGAAAATAAAACTGAGCCGGGGTCCACCACCATCTTGTGGAGCTCTCAGCCGGCAATTGCCCCCTTAAATCAGCATGTGGTCTTCCCTCTCCCAGGCAGCTGCAAATTAAACCAGAGGGAAGTCCCCTGAAGTGAGACCTAACCAGAAAGAACTTCTAGAAGGACTACTAGTTAAAATTGCTATAACCCCTTCTCTTTCCCCCTCATTGTGAACAAAGGAAACAAATGGTATGGTGGGGATCTGTGCTGGAAAGTGCACATAGCTCCACTAAACTCGGTATAATGTTCACTAGCTTGACTCAGACCAGAACAACAAGGAAACAGCTTTGGCCCCCAACAAAGGAAAGTGGGATTTACCAGGCCCCAACCACTGACACCGGAGGGAGGAACTGTGGGAAACCTAGGGACAGTCCCCAGGATCATGGGCTGTACCAGAGGGAAGCTGTCTGAATATCTAGCCTCATAGAGACCAAATGGGATACTACCAGTCTACACAGTAGGAAGAGGCTGATCCCAGCCTCAACAAGTGCACAGCCTGAATGGTGATCATAACTGGCAAGTGACAAGGCATTGTTTGGATATTTGTGGACCTTGCTGTTATGGTTTGGGTATGAGGTGTCCCTCAAAAGCTCACATGTGAGACAATGCAAGAAGGTTCAGAGAAGAAATGATTGGGTTTTGAGAGTCTTAACCCAATCAGTGAATTAATCCCCTGATAGGGATTAACTGAGTGGTACAGTGTGGCTGGAGGAGGTGGGAAATGGGGAATGGCTTTGGGGTATATATTTGTATTTGGCAAGTGGAGATCTCTCTCTCTCTCTCTGCTTTCTGATCATTATGTGAGCTGCTTCCCTCGACCATGCTCTTTCGTCATGATGTTCTGCCTCACCTCAAGCCCCAAGGAATGAAGCCTGCTGTATGAAATTGAGACTTCTGAAACCGTGAATCCCCAAATAAACTTTTCATCCTCTACAGTTGTTCTGGTTGGGTCCTTTCATCATAGTGGTAAAAAAAAGCTGACTAAAACACTTGCATTAAACTTACTAAGCAGAGAACATCAACACCTTCCATTCACAACATGGGGCAGTGAAAATTAGAGTCCAGGTAAACCACCAGAAACCCTTCTGCAGTACCTTAGAGATTAGTGTCAGCCAGGGGAATCTTTCTGCACAACAGAACACCCAGGGAAAACCCACACCCAGAGTTTCTGTTCTTACAGACAGCCACAAGGATCTTCCCTACTGTGAAAAGGATCCAGTAGAGGAGAGAAGGTACATGGTGACCTACAGCAAACACAGGGGCACTTCAGAGTTTGCATCCTGAATTACTGCACACATAGAAACAGCCAACCCACAACACTGCACCCTTTGAGCAATCAGCTGCAGGCCCCTGAGCTGACAAACCAGAAGCTGCTGGTAGGAGGTTCATAGCAACTAGGGAATTGGCTCCTGTGCTCCTGCAACTTGGGAAAGATCCAAAAAGACTGATGGACATCTGCTAACTGTCCAAACCCTGATGAAATCCAAACCCAGATTAAACAAGAATTTTCTTCAGCTTAACGTAGTATATGGTATACTATAAACAACTCAAATATCAACTTTGATCATATTAATAACTCCTTAACTTGAACAATAATTATTAATCCAATAATCAACATTATACTTTTAGCTCACTTGAATGTATTTAGTCTAATGGTTTAAAGCATTAATTGGAATCAATCTTCCTATCTTTATTTTCCTAGCTCTAGTTACCTGTTTCTCTTACCCCTTACTCATCCTCTTGCACTATCTGCTACAACCTCAAACAATCCTCATTCATCTATTTCTCCTTTCTACCTTGGTGTAAATTATCCTTTTTAGCTTCTCTCTCTCTCTCTCTCTCTCTTTCTCTCTCTCTCTCTCTTTTCCTCTCCTATTTGTGAATTTTTTCTTCTTTCTCCCTTTTAGTCCTCACTTAAAGTTGTAGTAAGTTTACTATATTTAACAATTTAATTAACAATTTAATTTTTGACCCTTTCTGGAACTTTATTATAGGATTATACCTGCACTTGAGGACTGTAGAGAACTATTACAACTCGTTTTTTATTTTTTCTTATAAGGCTGAATAGAACAAGGATTGGTTCAGAAGTGATATAGTAAATAGGGCTCAGGGGCATCTCTCTCTCTCTCTCTCTCTCTCTCTCTCTCTCTCGAGAGAATTTAAATTTTTTTTTTAGTTTTCGGCGGACACAACATCTTTGTTTGTATGTGATGCTCCTGGAACCTGGGCCGCACGCATGCCAGGCGAGCGCGCTACCGCTTGAGCCACATCCCCAGCCCTCAGTGGCATCTCTTAAAGTGGTACTGATATCACACACTGACTTAAAATGTCATTATCTGGATATTCACCTAAACCAGGGCTCTTAAGAAAATGAAGCTCACAAAGTAATCCTTAACTTAAAATGAGAAAACAGACTTGTATAGGTAGATGGACAAATAATATGATAAAGCAAGGGAACAAACCATCCCAAACAACCTATAATGTTGCAATAATACACTTAACTGACACCATAATGAAAGAAATGTCAGAAAAGGATGTTAAAAATTTCATAAACTGTTCTCTGAGCTAAAAGAAGATGTAAGCAGTGAATCAGAGAGAAAATACAAAAAGTAAAATATCACTGTAATAGAGATTTTTCAAAAAGATTGAGATTCTGAAAAAGAACCAAATGGAAATCCTCAAAATGAAGGAATCACTAAACCAAATTAAAAATTCAATGGAAAGCATCACCAATAGATTAGATCACCTTGAAGATAGATTTTCAGGCCTTAAAGACAAAGCATATAATCAAAATAAAATTGACCATAGAGAAAAGATGCTAAGACACCATGAATAGAATATTCAAGACATCTGGGATAACATTAAAAGGCCACATTTAAGACTCATTGAGATAGATGAAGGCTCTGTAATACACACTAAAAGAATGCACAATGTTTTCAATGAAATAATATAAGAAAAATTTTCAAACCTTAAGAATGAAATGAAAATTTAAATATAGGAGGCATCTAGAACTCTAAATATACAAAATCACAATAGATTCTCTCCAAGACACATTATTATGAAAATGCCTAACATAGAATAAGGATAGAATTTTAAAATCTGCAGGAGAAAACTGACTGGTCCCATTTAGAGGTAAAACAATCTGGATTTCTCAACCCAGACTTTAAAAACTAGGAGGGCTGGGCTGGGGTTGTGGCTCAGTGGTAGAGCACTTGCCTAGCACGCATGAGGCAGTGAGTTCAATCCTCAGCACCACATAAAAAGCAAACAAACAAACAAATAAATAATATAAAGGTATTGTGTCCATTAAAAAAAAGCTAGGAGGGCTTGGAACAATATATACCAAGCTCTGAAAGAAAATGGATGCTAACCAAAAATACAATAGCCAGCAAAATTAAACTTTAGAATTGAAGATGAAATAAAAACCTCCTATGATAAATAAAAGCTAAAATAATTCATAACTAGAAAGCCTGCACTACGAAAATAAATAACTATTTAAATAAATAAACTATTTCCTGAAGAAAAAATGAAATCCAGCATAGGGAGGAATTACATCAGAAGAATAATCAATAAAAGGAGAATCAAACCCAATGTAAACACTCGAAATATAGCAAAATGGCAGTAAATAAAAATCATCTTTTGATAATAACATTGGCTGTAAATGGTCTAAAATCTTTAATCAAAAGCCATAGGTTGGCAGATTGGATTAAAAAGTAAGACCTAACAATATACTGTTTGCAAGAGACTCACTTCACAGGAAAATACATTCACAGATTGAAGGTGAAATGATGGGAAAAAACATACCATTCACATGGATCTTGTAAACAAGCAGGGGTTACTATTTTCATATCAGATAAAGTGATAGAAGAGACAAAAAGGTCACTTCATACTGCTTAAGAGAATTATACAACAACAAGAAATAATAATCATAAATAATTATGCCCCAAACAATGGCATATCTACATACATCAAACAAACCCTTCTCAATATTAAAAACCAAATAAACCACAATACAATAATACTGGGTAACTTTTACATGCCTCATTCATCACTGTATAGGTAATCCAAAAAAAAGCTAAGATTCTACAGAACTAAAAAATACAATTAATAATATGGACCTAACAGACGTGTATAGAATATTTCATCTACCAATGACTGAATTCACTTTCTTCTCAGCAGCATATGGAACATTTTCTAAAATAGACCATATTGTAGGCCACAAAACAAAACTTGGCAAATAAAAAAAAATAGAGATAATTGCATATTATCAGATCATAATGGAATGAAATTAGAAATCAATAATAAGATTAAAAAATCAGAATAACACATGGAGATTAAATGTTACACTTTTGGAAGGCAACTATGCTCGCCATTATATCAACAATGCAATAATATACTTTTGAATGGTGTATGTATAGAAGAAGAAATCAGAGGTGAGATTAAAAAAATATTTAGAAGTAAATGAGAATAGTGATACAACATATCAAAATCTCTGGGACAGTATGAAGGCAATTCTAAGAGAAAAGTTCATAGCATTGAGCTTATACATTAAAAAAAAAAAAGAAAAATACCACATAAGCAATCTGCCATTACATCTTGAGGCTCTAGAAAAAGAAGTACAAATCAACACCAAAATCAATAGAAGATAGGAAGTAATTAAAATCAGAACAGAAATCAACAAAATTGAGATTTAAAAAAAAGATCAACAAAACAAAGAGTAGGCTTTTTAATTTTTTTAATATTTATTTTTTAGTTATAGGTGAACACAATGTCTTTATTTTACTTTATGTGCTGAAAATCGAACCCAGTGTGTCATGCATGTCAGGATAGCACTCTACCTCTGAGCCACAACCCCAGCCCCAAGAGTTGGTTGTTTTGAAAGGATAACCAAAACTGATAAGTCCTTGGCCAAACTACCAAAAGAAAGACAGAAAAAATTCAAAGGATCAAAATCCAAGAAGAAAAAGTAAATATCCACCACAGACACTATTGGAATCCAGAGGATCATCAGAAACTATTTTGAAAATTTATACTCTAATAAGTTAGAAGATCTTGAAGAAGATATGAACAAATTCCTAGAGACATATGACTTCCCCAAAATAAACTGGGAGGATATAGAAAATGTAAACAGATCAGTTTTAAGAAATGAAATTGAAGCTGCCATCAAAAACATTCCAACAAAGAAAAGCTCAGGATCAGATGGATTCCCAGCTGAGTTCTACCAGACATTTAAAGAAGAATTAATACCAATCCTCCTCAAATTAGTTCATGAAATAGAAAAGAAAGGAACTCTGCCAAACTCATTCTACAAAGCCAGTCTTACCCTGATACCAAAAACCAGACAAAGACATATCAAAGTAAGAAAACTTCAGACCAATATCCTTAATGAACATAGATACAATCATTCTTAATAAAATATTGGCAAACTTCATGCAAAAACACATTAAAAAGATAGTTAACCATGATCAAGTGTTATATCTCAGGGATACAAGATTGCTTCAACATACAGAAATCAATAAATGTAATTCACCATATAAATAGACTTAAAGACAAAAATCAGATGATTATCTCAATAGATGCAAAAAAGTAACTGAAAAAATACAGTACCTATTCATGTTTAAAACACTAGAAAAACTAGGGCTAGAAGATGTTACCTCAACATCATAAAGGCTATGTATGACAAACCTAAGGCCAACATTATTCTGAGTGGAGAAAAGCTGAAAGCATTTCCTCTGAAAATAGGAACAAGACAAGGATGCCCACTTTCACCATTCCTATTCAACATAATCCTTGTAACTCTAGTGACAGCAATTAGGCAAGAGAAGGAAATAAAAGGAATACGAATAGGAAAAGAAGAGCTCAAATTATCTGCTTGCTGACAATATGATCCTATATTTAGAAGACCCCAAAACTCCATCAGAGGACGTCTAGAGCTCATAAAGGAATTCAGCAAAGTAGCATGATACAAAATCAACACCCCAAAATCAATTGCACTCTTATATTTCAATGATGAATCTTCTGAAAAAGAAATAAGGAAAACTATCCCATTCACAATAGCCTCAAAAATAATACTTGTGGGGGCTGGGGTTATGGCTCAGCAGTAGAGCACTCGCTTCGCACGTGCAAGGCCCTGGGTTCGATCCTCAGCACTACATAAAAATAAATTTTAAAAATAAAGTTATTGTGTCCAACTACCACTATAAAAAATAAATAAAAAATAATACTTGGGAATGAATCTAACAAAAGAGGTGAAGGACCTCTACAATGAAAACTACTAAACACTAAAGAAAGACATTAAAGACGACCTTAGAAAATGGAAAGACTTCTCAGATGCTTGGATAGGCAGAAGTAGTATTGTCAAAATGGCCATACTACCAAAAGCACTAGACAGATTCAATAGAATTACCATCAAAGTTGTAATGACCTTCTTCACAGAAGTAGAAAAAGCAGTCATAAAATTTACTTGGAAAAATAAGAGATCCAGAATAGCCAAAGCAATCCTTAGTGAGAAAAGCGAAGCAGGAGGCATCACAATACTGGAAAAACACAAAGACAAACCCACATATATACAGTATTCTCATACTAGGCAAACGTGCTACAAGCATGCATTGGAGAAAAGATAGCCTTTCTCAGAAATGGTGCTGGGAAAACTGGAAATCCATATGTAGTCAAATGAAATTTAACCACTGTCTTTTAGCCTGAACAGAACTCAACTTGTGTACCGAAGCCCTAGGAATTAAACCAGAAACTCTGCACCTGGCAGAAGAAAATGTAGACACAAAACTCCAACATTTTGGCTCAGGAACTGACTTCCTTAACGGGACTCCTAATGCACAGGAAGTAAAATAAAAATCAATAATGAGATGACTTCAAATCAAAAAGCTTTTACACAGCAAAGGAAACAATCAAGAGTATGCAAAGAGAGCCTACAGAATGGGAGAAAATCTTTGCTACCTCCTCCTCAGATAGGGCATTAACATTTATGATATACAAAGAACTCAAAAAACTTAACACACACACACACACATGCACACACACACACATGCACACACACACACAAAATAACCCAATCAATAAGTGGGCAAAGGAAATAGACACTTCTCAAAAGAAGAAATACAAATTGTTGATAAATATATGAAAAAATATTCAACATCTCTAGCAATTATAGAACTACAAATTAAATCTACATAGAGATTTCATCTCTCTCCAGTCATAACGGCAATTATCAAGAATACAAGTAACGGGCTAGGGCAGTAGCTCAGTGGCAGAGCATTTGCCTCGCATGTGTGAGGCACTGGGTTGGATCCTTAGCTCCACATAAGAATGAAACAAAATAAAGGCATTCTGTCAATCAACCACTACAAAAAAAAATACAAGTAACAATAAATTTGGTGAGAATGTGGGGGAAAGGGTTAACTCATACATTGCTGGACTACAAATTGGTGCAAGCACTCTGGAAAGCAGTATAGAGATTCCTCAAAAAATCAGGTATGGAACCACCATATCACCCAGCTATCATACTACTTGGTATATATCCAAAGGATTTTAAATCAGCATACTACAGCGACACAGCCGCATCATGTTTATAGCAACACAATTTATAATAGCCAAGCTATGGAGCCAACCGAGGTGCCCTTCAACAGATGAACGGATAAAGAAAATGTGATTTGTATACACAATGGGATATTACTCAACCATAAAGAAGAATGAAAGTTATGGCATTTGCTGATAAATGAATGGAACTAGATAGAGACTGTCATCTTAAGTGAAATAAGCCAGTCCCTAAAAGTCAAAGTTCAAATGTTTTCTCTGATATGTGGAAGTTAATCCAAAATAAAAATGGTAGCTATTGAAAAAAGATCAGTGGAGTAGACAAAGGAGAATGAAAGGAAGGGAGAAGGAATGAGGTAGGGAAAGACAGTGGAATGAATCTGACTTAACATTCATATGTACATACATGAACATACCACAGTGAATCTCACCACCATGTACATCCACAAGACACTAATTAAAAAAAAAATAACCTATAAGTAAATAGAAATATCAGTAGAGGAAAGGGAACAGGGAGTGGGAGGAAGGGAGGAGAAGGGGAAGTGTTGGAGACTGAACTAGAACAAATTACATTTGATACTTTTATATTTATGTGAAAACAAATTCTATTATCATAAAAGAACCAATAAAATTGCAAAAAAATACTAAAACCATACTAATTTTTTTCTAAATATTTTTAATGGTGTCTCCTTGGGCATTCTCAGCTACATAAAGATGGATGGTAGTATAAACAACATTTTTTTGAGGGGTGGGTACCAGAGATCGAACTCAGGGGCACTTAACTACTGAATCACATCCCCAGCCCTTTTTTGTATTTTATTTAGAGACAGGGTCTCGCTGAGCTGCTTAGAGCCTTGCTAAGTTTCTGAGGCTGGCTTTGAACTTGCAATCCTCCTGCCTCAGCCTCCCGAGCTGCTGGGATTATAGGCATGTGCCCCCACATGCAGCATAATAACATTTAAAAAACTGACATAAAATTCACATAACATAAACCTCACCACTTCAATCATTTTAAAATGTACAATTTAGGGGTTTTCAGTCGATTCATAATGTTGTGAAAGCATCGCCACTGTCTAGCATGCTTTCATCACCTCAAAAAGATCCCCCATACCCATCAACCAGTTGCTTCCTATGTCTCCTTCCCTTTAGCCCCTGGCAACCACCAATAAATATTCTGTCTCTATGGAATCACCTCTTTGGTACATTTCATAATAATGGAATTGTACAACATGTGGTCTTTTGTGATATGACTTCTTTCACTTAGCATTCTTTACAAGTTTCTTCCATATTGTATATTGTACTCATTCCTTTTTATTGCTGACTATTATTCCATTGTGTGGCTGTACCACATTTTTTTTAATACGTCAGTTGACAGACATTTGGACTGTTTCCACTTTTTGGTTATTATCAATAATGTGACTCTCTAAACATTCATATGTAAGTTTTTGTGTGAACATATATTTTAATTTTTTATTGTGTTTATATCTAGGAATGAAATTGCTAGGTCAAATATTTACATTTTTTGAGAAATATAAACATTTTTGAAGGCCTAATATGTGTATGGCATTTGGCTAAGCACTTGACTTGCATTTTCTCATTGAATCTTCACAACTTTCTGCAGTAGGTCTAATTATTATGCCCATTTTACAGAAGATGATACTGAAGCTTATAGGTGTTAAACAACTTGCTCAAGAGCTCATAGTTGGGACAGATCCAGGATTGAAGTAAGGTATTCTGGTTCCAGGATCCAAAATTTTACTTCTCTTATTGCCTTAAGACACTTATGGTCTAAAAAGGACAGAAGATGGGCTGGGGCTGTGACTCAGTGGTAGAGAGCTTGCCTAGCATGTGTGAGGCACTAGGTTAGATTCTCAGCACCACATACCAATAAATAAATAAAATTTAAAAATTCATCAACAATGAATAAATAAAAAAAGGACAGAAGATAGCACCATTTTTTTTTATATAAAAAGGCAAATGAAACTAGAAATATATGAGCCATGTAATGTGCTTAGAGAATTGGAGTTGCAGCATGGAATAAGAAAGCCTTTCTAAAGGAATGAGCATCTGAAGTGAATCTCAATTGATGGGAACAAATTCAAGAAGAGGAGCTAGGGTGAAGGCCAAGTAGGTGAAAGAACTATTACAGGGTTGGCAAGTTAGTTTCACCTCGAGTGCCAATCCCATTTAATTGGTAGTGGCTGTCGGTAGCACTGTATTGAGACATTGTATCCCAGCTCAAAAGGAAAGAGTGTGATGATTAACTAGGAATATCTGCCACAGGCACAGGAAGGGATATTTGTAGCATTCATGATATGAATTTTCATCATCGGATGATGACACAGAAATGAGAAATCATGGGTCATGTTTTAGAAAAGAATGACTACATGATTTAAATTAGGTCATAGGGTATGTGTAGGAAACTGGAGGTTGAGATAAAGATGAGAATACGGTATGAGGACATATTGCAAAGTGTCTTAGATAACAGATTGAAGAGTCGATCCTAAATACTGCATAAAAATAAAATAAAGATATAGTGTCCACCTAAAACTAAAAAATAAATATTAAAAAAAGATGGTGCAATATTATACTATTAAGATCAATGGAACAGAAGATAGAAGCTGGCATCAGAAACATGGGAAATTTATAAATTTATACTGTATATGAATTGATTTGACATTGCAAATCACCAGGATTAAAGGACTGTTCAAGAAATCATTCTGGGACAATTTATTATCCATTTGGGAAAAAATGCAGACTTCATA
This sequence comes from Marmota marmota marmota, assembly GCF_001458135.2. NCBI lineage: Eukaryota > Metazoa > Chordata > Mammalia > Rodentia > Sciuridae > Marmota > Marmota marmota. The sequence continues at coordinate 43,584,961 of NW_026000174.1, read as the reverse complement.
TACTTATATAATTTTAGGCTGTTTAAAAACTTACATATAAAAAGCAAAAGCTTTAAAAATTTAGAAACAATAGGAAGAAGGGAAGGGAAAAATAAGATATTAAAAATTCATCCCAAAGAAGAATATTGGTAAATGATATAAGATAATTTTTTAGCCAAAGACATAATGAAAATTTTGAAAAGATAATTCACAAAAAGAGAAGAAATATTTTCAAAGCAGATAATTGACAAATAATTGATGCTTGGAATATATAAACAACTCTTTAAAAACGAAGCAGAATAAGACAGATAACCCCATAAAAATGTTCAGAGGAAAAATCAGGATGGCCAATGTCATAGTTAATCAGATGAATATAAAAATAAAATTCACAATTGAAAGAAATGAAATGCACTGACACTTCAAGCATTCAGGATATAGATAATGGGAACTATTTATATTTATAAATATTTGGAAATATTTATATTTATGTTGTTTATATTCTAGTTATAAATAGTTATATAAATAGTTATATAAATACCTGGGCTTCTGGCACATTGGCTATAAATTGAAGTTCATATAATACCCTTTTTGCATTTCATTAATCTGTTTCAGTCACTTCTAGAATTCAGGGACTCATATCTATCAGTTTGTTGCAAAGTAAATACAAAGGATGCAGACAAACTATTTATATAACAAAATATTTATAATCTATTTATAAATATTCATTTCTGGACTGGAGTAAAAGTGGAGTGAAATTGGTAAAACTATCTAAATAAAACAAGTTGGTTGACATTATTGGTACCCATACCTGATCACTCAGCAATTCTGCTACTTGGTTGTAATTGCAAAAAAAAAAAAAATAATAATAATAATAAAAAATTTCATCAATAATCACCAGAAGAGTGAACAAATAAATATATTTTGCTATCTTCATCTAAAGACAGGCAAGACAGTCCTGAAAACAAATACATTAAGCAACGTTCATCAACATCATACCACAATCAATACAGAAGACTTCTGTGACCTCAGAGATGTGGGGATTTGTCCCCACCAGCAAGTGAACAAGGAATTTTGCAGACACTTAAGTGATGTCCTCTCATTCAATTCAATTCTTATACTATTTACAGGAGACTGGCTCAGATCCCCTAGGTTGAGGGTTCAGTCCCCAAGACCACCCTTTCCCCCAACAGCTTAGATGCCAACTTCAAGCTCCTGGTTGTTTTACCTGTGCTTCTGGCACATTAGCTATAAATTGGAGTTCATACAACCCCTTCTTGCATTAATTTGTTTCAGTCACTCACAGAATTCAGGGACTCATATCTATCAGTTTATTGCAAAGGAAATACAAAGGATGCAGACAAAGAGACGCATAAGATCATATGAAAGAAAGGTTGCAGAGCTTCCTTACCCTCTCTGGAAGCACCACCCTCTGCAACCTCCATGTGTTCAGCTATCCTGAATCTCCAGAAACCCTGTTCTTTTTCTTCTTCCTTTTAACTAGAGCTTTATAATTATACATAGTTGGGTTCATCTGACAAACTGATATATGCACAGAAATAGATTTCAATTCATGACCCCCGCTTTCCTCTCCTCATTTCCTTTCTGTCCTCCCACCCCTTTCCCATTCTCCTTCCTCTGCTCTACTAGATTTCCTTTCGCTCATCTATTAATTTATAGTTGATTGGTTCTTTATGTTATTCTGTCATTCCCTCCCCGTTTCCTTTATTTTACTCTAGCTTCCACATATGAGAAAACATTTGACCTTTGAGTTTGGCTTATTTCACTTAGCATGATATTCTACATTTCTAACCATGTGCCAGCAAATGCCATAATTTTGTGCTTCTTTATGACAGTAGAACTCTATTGTGTATATATCACAATTTCTTAATACATTCATCAATTAATGGGCATCTGGGTTGATTCCATAATTTAGCTATTGTGAATTTTGCTTCTATAAACATTGAGGTGGCTGTATCACTGTAGTATATTGATTTCAGATCTTTGGGGAAAATCCCAAGGAGTGGGATAGTTGGTTCATATGGTGGTTCCATCCCTGGGTTTTGTTTTGGGGTACTGGGATTGAATTCAGTGACACTTGGCCACATCCCCTTTTGAGGAGTCTCCATACTGCTTTCCAGAGTGGTTGCACTAGTCCATATGCCCATCAACAGTGTACAATTGTATCTTTTCCCCCACAACCTAGTCAGCATTTCCTGCTCTTTGTATTCTTGATCATTGCCATTCTGACTGGAGTGAGATGAAATCTTTTGTAGTTTTGATTTGCATTTCTTTGATTGCTAGAGATGTTGAAATTTTTTTCTCATGTATTTGTTGGTCATTTGTATTTTTTCTGTTGAGAAGTTTGTTTAGTTTTTTTTCCCCATTAATTGATTGGATTATTTGGTATTTTGGTGTGTAGTTGATTTTGTTTATTTGGTACCAGGGATTGAACCCAGGAGTGCTTAACCCCTGAGCCACAACTCCAGCCCTTTTTTAAACTTTTAATTTTGAGATAGGGTCTTGATAATTTACTGAGATTGGCTTTGAACTTGTGATCTTCCTGCCTCAGCCTCCCAAGCTGATGGATTTACAGGCATGTCTGGTACAATGCTTGAGTTCTTTGAATATTCTGGATATTAATTCTTTATTGGAGGAGTAAGTGGCCAAGATCCCATTCTGTAGGCTCTCTCTTCACACTCTTAATTGTTTCCTTTGTTGTGTGGTAGCTTTTTAGTTTGATGGCATCTCACTTATTGATTCTTGGTTTTATAATTTGTGCTTTAGGAATCTTGTTAAGGAAGCTGTGTCAGTACCTATATGATGGAGGGTTGACTATATGTTTTCTTTTAGCAGTTGTAAAGAAGAAACCCAGTTCTTTTGGGTCTTTTATGGAAACTTCCATCGCATAGGCATAATTAAAACATGTACAACCATTCAAAATGTGATCAAAGAAAAAGTATATGATCTAATGATAGTAGACTGAGTGGGAAAACTCGGAAAGGTCTGTCTGTTCAGATTCTGCTTGGCTTCTCTGTATAGTAGTCCCCTCTCCTGGGTACTCCCAGGACCTTCTGTACTGAGTCGGGGGTGGTTATGACCTACATTCAGACAAGGATAGACCAGAGCATTTCTATAGGGCCAGCTCAAGACAGAGAGGCAGGGGAAGATTAGCATTTCTATGACCTGCCTTGGGAAAGAGAAATTTTAATTTCTATGGCCTTCTTTGGGGAGGGAGTTTTAAGACAGGAACCGTGGCTCCAAACCAAGAAATCCCAATATCACAAACATAGTTAACAATTTTTAGCGAATGAAATGTTGAGGGAAAAAAGAAAGATATAGGAACATGTATGTTTATGCCAATAATATAAAGTTTAAAAGTATGCATAAAACTAAATAATGTATTGATTAGAGATATATTCATATGCAATAAAACTATAAAGAAAAGCAAAGAAATTATAGGTAGAAACAACAGGAGAGTGGTTAGTTGCTTTTGAGCAGTGGATAGAAGATGTAATCAGGAATAGATAAAGAAGAGGTTCCATTGATTTATTTCCTAAAATGAGTGGTAGGCACACCCAGGTGCATGTGTACACATGCATGGTCATTGTGTGTTAAACATATGCCATTTATGCATGAAAGAGTAAACTAAAATTTCAGAGGAGTTTTAATGAAGACAAGTTCTGGGGTGGGGAATGAGTTAATTGGGAACCAGGTTTGTATAGGAGTATAAGATGGAGAAAGAAGCAACTAAAGAAAGACTTGACTTCATGATTTTACATAGGTTGGCCATTTCCAAGATAGTGGGTCCACTTCTTTTCCACCTGAACCTCACCAAAAGAAAATGGTGAAAGTTACATATCCTTTTATGATTTTGCATAGAGGATTTTATTACCTCTCAGAGCATAGAAAACTGAAGTACTATATACACCAACAATGGGAAAATACAATAAATGAATTTCCTTTTTTCTCCTCTAAGGGGCTTGGTAAATTTGCAAGAGCACTGGATTATAACAATCAGAGCTGGGTGAAATGGGACATGTCTGTAATCCCAGTGACTAGTTTGAGTCCAGCCTGGTCAACTTAGTGAGACCCTGTCTCAAAACAAAAAGTAAAAAGGGCTGGGGTGCCGCAGTCTGGCTGGGCACAATCAGGAGCCACTTGTCAAAAGAAACTAACTTTATTTTTAGAACCACACACGCCAAACAAAACAGCCTCTCAGGAAAAACCCTCAGAGCCTCAACTGCCACCACCGGCTTTCCACAAGCCTCTCTCTCCCACACAAGCTTCTCCCCACCTCCCGCAATCCTCCTGCTCTTGAGGCCGATTGGCTGGGTCACGTGGGCGGAGCCAAAAAAGTCCCCCAATGAGCAGCTCCGTGGTCTGAAAGGGCAGGGAAACAGCCCAATGAGCATCACCACAGAGGAGCCAATCAGCTAGATGTTGCTGGGGCCGCTGTGGGCCAATCATCAGCCGGCAGCTGGAAGTTTGCTGGCAGCTGGAAGTTTGCTGGGGCCCCTTCGGCTGTGGCTCTCAACATCTCCCCCTCTCTGTTTAAACAACAAGCATGTGGCTTAGGGACTGTGCCTGCCTTAGGTTGTCCAATAGAACATATGGTCCTTAGGTTGGTACCATTGCACTTCTATGGGGATTAGTCGCCACTCCTAGGCCTCGAAGCGTTTGAGTGGCTTGTTGTAATGGCCAATGTTTTGGCCATTCTTGA
>NW_026000174.1:43564302-43576784 GCF_001458135.2 Marmota marmota marmota | reverse complement strand
CCAGGATCATATGCAATTTGTTGCTGCTGATCCTCATAAGGTCCCTTTCCTAACAACATATCTAGATTTCTCTGAGGATAACCAGCTGCTGCATTTCGCCTAGCCGTCTCCTTGCAAAATTCCTCATTGGCAACCTTCCATAACAGGTATTGTCCTCCATTTAGCACAGCTTTACACATATTAGCCCAATCTGCTGGCGTCATGTTCAAGTTGTTAATGGATTCGACCATGCTTACAGTGAAGGGTGCTTGAGGACCATAGGTTGTTACAGCCTCTTTTAGCTGCTTCACTGTTTTGAAATTTAAAACTTGGTAAAATCGCTGCCCTCCTGCCTCAAATACAGGGCATGTTAATATTTGAGATCTTGTCTCAGGATCCCAACTATCAACTGCGGGGGTTGGGGACCTCCCAGCATATGGAGGTGGCCTTGTTAGTTGGACACTTACGTCCTCTGGTGATAGAAAGGTGTTAGTAGCAGTCTCCTGTTGTAACTTTCCCCCTGATGGCTTTTTCTGTTTTACACTTTCTTTCTCTGTCTGACTAGCTTGAGAGGCCTTCTCTTTTACTTGAATCTTTTCCTCTGTCTGACTAACTTGAGAGACCTTCTCTTTTACTTGAATCATTATGTCTTCTTCTTCCTCTACCATTGTCTGAACTGAAGGCTTTGGACTAAGCAAACAAGATATGAACGTCCACAATGGCAATGTGCCAACTGGCAGAGTCCCTGGGCTTTTCTTTTCTATTCTTTTTAAATCTTCACCATGATGGTTCCATTGTGATATATTTAACAACTCCTCCTTAAAAAGCCATGGGCTACATTTTTGTATTGTATCAACGTATGCCCTGACTGTTCTTGATTTTACTGAGATGCCTCCTTCCTCTAACAATTTACTTAACACTCTTTCAGTTTGTTTTTTACTAATTTCTGATCCCGTATTTGTACTATAATACAACCCAACAAGATAACGCCTAACAAAACTGAAACAGAGTGAAACAAAATTGAAACAACACAAAATCATTATAATAGCCTCCTGAAATGTCCATCTGTCCTTTCTCCCTATCTGTTCCTCAGATGTGAGCGGTTTTTCTTCCATCTTACACATCTCCAGGGACAGGCAACTTAAAACAAAAGTGAAACAAAATAACAAAAGAGGAATCTTAAAATGGCTACCCATCCTCTTGCCCTGCCCTCAGGGGCGAGCAGTTTCACTTACCCTCAGTCGCTCCCCGTGCGAGCCACCAAATGCCGCAGTCTGGCTGGGCACAATCAGGAGCCACTTGTCAAAAGAAACTAACTTTATTTTTAGAACCACACACGCCAAACAAAACAGCCTCTCAGGAAAAACTCTCAGAGCCTCAACTGCCACCACCGGCTTTCCACAAGCCTCTCTCTCCCACACAAGCTTCTCTCCACCTCCCACAATCCTCCTGCTCTTGAGGCCGATTGGCTGGGTCACGTGGGCGGAGCCAAAAAAGTCCCCCAATGAGCAGCTCCGTGGTCTGAAAGGGCAGGGAAACAGCCCAATGAGTACCACCGCAGAGGAGCCAATCAGCTAGATGTTGCTGGGGCCGCTGTGAGCCAATCATCAGCCGGCAGCTGGAAGTTTGCTGGGGCCCCTTCGGCTGTGGCTCTCAACACTGGGGGTTTATTCAGTGGTAAAGTATCTCTGGGTTAAAAATAAAACAAGAAACCCAATTTTCTAGTTTTGCTGTGTCTTTAATTAATTGTGTGATCTTCAGTAAATAAATTAGCCTCACTGAAACTCAGTTTCCTAAAAAGATGCTTGTGAAGGCTTAGCTTTAAGTTGAGTCATTCTGTGTGTTAGAAAGCCTCTCAACCAAAAAGAAAGTAGGCATGTACATTTATCATTTTAATAAAGATATATTCTATTAATTTGGAAAAGCTGAAGAGAGTATTAATTTTCCTCCCACAGTCTTAATGAAGAAATAAAGAAACTAATTTTCCATTACCATTCAAGGAGCAATCCACTCCTTCACAGATTGTGAAATTAATGTAACAGATCCAACCAACTGAATTGTCTATGCATCTTTATTCCCCTCTTCAAGTCTAAGCCTTGGAACTGTATTTTATATAAACAAAGTTTAAAAATTAAATAAAAATTAATGCAGATTTAAGAATTAAGCTTATATATAGTAATGTAGTTAGTACAAAAATATCTGCAGTTTTTAGTATGTTTGACTTAGTAACATTTATTATTACCTATGTCTGAAGCACACTAGCTATTATTGCAATCTTTACTAATTATAATTTCCTTAATTAGAATAATTTGTATATATGATGGATGCTTCTTTTCCCAAGATGTCAAGTGTAGTTTGTCAATATTAAATCATTTATCATTACAACATATCAATGAAGCTGGTAGGAGTAAATATTGTTCTTATTATTTAAAAGAGAATATTAAAAGTGAAGGATTGGGTCATGATCATATGGTAATTTTTTTGTAATGAACATTCAGTGGCCTCCCAAGCCACTGAAATATACATGTTCCTCCCCTCTATACGTTCCTTCTTATTTAGGGCAGTTTCCTGTTATGTGCAACTCTAGAGGACACAGGGCCTTCTTTATGCTACTGAAACCAAAGAAGGGTGATCCTTTTCCTCCCTGTTTTGAGACAGCCTGAGTAAAATCACCTTGTCTGGGTTCCCAGATTTAGAAACTCTAGCTCAGGGAATGACACACAGATGCAAAAGAATATAGAAATTACTTGTAGTGGCAAAGATAACAAGAATCTACAATAGTGTTGTGTTTCTGCTGTCAGTCATGTCTTGTGGTATGATCCTATCCACCCCAGCTCCCCACCCTCACCTCCTCATGTCTTAACCAGACTGTTTCCCTAGTATTGCCTGGGTTGTTGCTACTCAAGTTTTCTCTCTAAGCTTCTTATTGATTTTGTAACTGCCTGATGTATTTCCAATAGATTCTTCTTTGGCTTATGTGAACCAGGATTTATTTCAGTTGTTTGCAAGAATACAGATTCCCAGCAAGTGAATTACAACTCCAACAGAGAACACATGGAATGTAGCCTTTGAATCACTTCTTTAAATGCTCCCTGTTCCTGCTGATGGGCAGAATCACAGCCTCTGGGACAGAAGTCCCCTATGTTTCCCCTTTGCTAGCAAAGCAATAAACCTTCTTTTTCCTTTTTCTCAAAAGCAAAATAACAACAACAAAAATAAAAACAAAAGAAAATCAGATTTCCTTAATCTTACCACTGTTGAAAACACTATATTTTGATCCCTAAATTGTCCTATACACTCATGACATTTGAATTTTGCATTGAACAGAAAAACATCTCTCTGCCGGGCATGATGGAGCATGACTGTAATCACAGTGGCTTGGGAGGCTGAAACTGGTGGATAACAAGTTCAAAGCCAGCTTCAGCAACCTAGCAAGACCCTGTCTCAAAATAAAAAAAAACAAAAAGGATGGGGATGTAGCTCAGTGGTAGTGCCCCTGGGGTTCAATCCCCAATGCCAAAGGAAAAACAAAACAAAAAAACTCTACCATACTGGTTGAAGTCAAGCTGCATATTGAGACTTTGATTAAGATCTGTAGAGAAGGTTAAAAGCATTTTTTAAAATTTGTTTTTTTGGAATCACTGGGATTTACAGACATCCACTCTCCTCCTGCATCTGTAGCTGCACCCCCCCTTTTTTTAAACACAGTAAAGACTATACTAGTTGTTTTCTTGCTACACTGCAGGACAGAGTTGTAGCAGAAACTCTGCAACCTATAACAGTCAAGATTAATATCTGTTCCTTTACAGAAAAAGCTTATAGGCCCCTTTTCTAGTTGTTTTCTTATTTTTGCTTTCAAAATGTTTATTTTTTCTTTTGACAGAGTCTCATTATGTTGACCAGACTGAAACAGGTCCAGATATTTTTCTTTATTTGCATGTCATTGGTTATCTACCCGAAAGAATGAGGACTTTTTTGAATTTTGTTGGCCTGGACCCCATGTTAGATCTATATATCAGAATTCTCAACTGTGCCATCCTTTTTCTTTATAGGCTCTGGCTCCACAGTTCATGATCTCCAAAAAATTCCCTGATCATTCTGCCCTCATGGCCAGTTCTGGGATTTGGTCTTTGGGAAGATAAGTACCTAGAAAAAATCTAGTTGGAAGACTATTTTTTTTCTCCATGCCTTATCCTGTTTCTCCTGTATGTTAACAGAAACCAATAGAAATTAAAGTGTTATTTTAAGAAGCTTTGGCTTGATATAATACATAAAATACATAAACCTTCTTTATTTTTTTATTTTTTATTTATTTTTTTTCTTTTTTAATTTTTTATTGTGGGTTGTTCAAAACGTTACAAATTTCTTGGCATATCATATTTGACACTTTGACATAAACCTTCTTTAATTGTTTTTTTGCTCACAACATAGATTATACAGTCAGGAAGTTCACATAGGGCAATGTGAGCTAAACACCATTTATTATCTTGGGTCAAACTAGTTTACTACTTCATAGCAAGGAAAAAAAAAACTTTCAAAAAATGGGTCTTGGGCCATGAGAAGACACAAAATGAACCTCAGAGTCAGAACGATTAGCTTACTTGACTTTGGAAAAAGTATTTGAAATCTCTGAGTTTCTGATTCTTGCACTATTGACATTGTTTTTTGTATTAAAAATTTTATTTCCTTCTGGCCCTAAAATTCTTTAATGGTAAACTTGGTTACGGTCCTGAAACCTCAGCTTCAGCGAGACTGCCACAGGAAGGAGCATGTGGTGGCTCAGAGAGCTGGTAAGCAGCAGGGAGACAAATCTGGTCTGAAAAAAACTTTTTTTTTTTTTTTTGTACCAGGGATTAAACCCAGGGGGCATTCGATCACTGAGCCACATCTACAGCTCTTTTTTTTTTTTCAGATTTAATTGAATTTTATTTACCATTAATTAACCTGGCAACATCCCATCTAAAGATTTAGACAAGCACCCCCCTGGCATGGCACAGCTGTCCATTTTCATGAAGTAATTTGAGCAGGAAGGAGGAAGAACCACAGTAGAAAATGGATTTGTTCACACCAGGATTCTTCAGGTTTCTTTCCGTGGAAGGGTTAATGCAGAGGGGACTTCCTCCTCATGCTGGCCAACAACTGCCTCTTTGGGGCTTTGGTTATCATGACTCTCCTGATGTCTCAGAAGCCCAGATGAACACCTTAGTTTCAGCTCTGTGATGTGGAACTTTAGCATGGAATTTCACCAATTTTATTTGGTTTTCTGGGGCTTAGTGCAGGAGCCATGTCCAAATCTATGACCTCCCTTAATTTTATTTAACAATGGGATGAGTAGTTTATCTTTGAGTATTCTCTTTGACCAGAATAGATGGTAAAATCTGATCCACAGCTCTTTTTATTTTTATTTTGAGACAGGGTCTTGCTAAGTTGCTGAGGCTGGCTTTGAACTTGTGATCCTCTTGCTTCAGCCCAGATTGAAGAATTTTTTTTTATATAAAATTATCTCAAATTTGCTTTGTGTGTGTGTGTGTGTGTGTGTGTGTTAACTTAGATCCACACCTTGTATACAGTTTCTTACACTTGATTTACAGAATTCTATGAAGTAAGGGGTCCAGTAAGTATTTTGGGTATTTCATAGCAGAAGAAGTTTTAAGAGTTCTTTTATCCTTTTTCTACTTATGTGTAATTCCAACTGATGTTACAGGGATTTACTGTAATTCTGTGCCCTTGAAAAGCTTGTAAGCAGTCTCTAGGCTTAAAAAATGGTATTCATAAAAAATGGTATTGCATGTTTATGAGCATATGTAAATTTTAGATGGCATTAACATGAACAAATAAAATACAATGTTGATGATATGTCTATTTATGCAATTGAAGAGAATTATGTAGGTAACTACCTATTGTTCACTTTACCATGAGAGAATATTGGAAGAAGCTCACTACTCAGGCTAAATAATAGAAGTGCCTTTTTTGGACATAAGATTTTGTATGTTTGTGTTAGTGTATCAACGATTATAAGGATAGAGCTACTTTATTCCTCATGATTTGTTGTTCTCTTAAGATGAATTTGTCTTCGCATCTACTCTTTGATCCTGAGTCAGAAAAAAAAGACAGATGTTTTTATCTATATTCCACAATTAATTTTGAAATAAATTAGAGGGCTGGGCAGAGATAAGCATTTATTACATATTTTGGCATAAGTGGAGTCTGTTTTAAATCTTAACATAATTATTGGGTAAGGAACACCCCTCTTTATTAATCAAAAGCATTCAAATAGAACTTAAGTAAACCTTGTTTTGAGGTTATGGACTAACTCTTTCATCATAGTATGGTAGAAAAAGAACGAGTAGAGTACAGAAGGCTCAGGGCAATCCATCTACTATTTCTGGGGAAATACTTGGCTTATTGAATGGAGAAATAGTTCAGTATTTGAAGTCCTAGGAAAAGGTAGTTTCAACTGGCAGCTAATGTGAATGAAGCTAATCCTAATCCCCTGACACACCATGGTATTTTAACTAGTTCTAGTTAGTAAAGAAAATTCCTGACCATGAAGAAAAAGTAATGAGAAATGATATCCTTCAATTTTATAAGAATATCAGGTTTAAAGAATTTTCCACAAATGATCACATATTTGTGTTTTATGTCATACTTTAATTAAAGAGAGTCAGTCATGATTCAAATATAGAGAAAATTCTCCAGTATTGTGTCACATTATATCATCCAGGATAATCCAATTCATACACACTATTTCAGGCATGGCAACACAGGATAGCTGCAATTGGATGGGTATATACAAGGTTCAATCTAGTACTTAAGTTAAAGGTGCAAAAATCCAATTTTATTTGTCCTCACAGAGAATTAATTTGACTAAAGACTCCAATCATATGAACTAAATTGATAAGTGATTTGTTAATATTCAATAAGATGTTCATGCTCTTTAGTGCATTAGTCTACTGGGGAAGATAATAAACTAGGATCAAAAGTTTTTATAGTACATAAAGTTTCAGAAAAGGGAATGATCTAAAATTATAATAGTCATGTATAAGAAGTTTTTTTCAGAGCAGTAGTTATGAGAGAGTGGTTCACAAACTTCAGTTTAATAATCAACAGGAATTGTTTGGTTAGAACAATTTTTTTGCGGTTCTGAGAATTGACCCCAGGTCCCTGCACAGGCTGGGACAGCACTCTACCATTGAGTCTCACCCTTAGCTCTTTTTATTTTTATTTTTATTTTGAGGCATGGTTTCACTAAATTCTCAGGCTGGCTTTGAACTTGTGATTCTCTTAGCTTGGGCTCCCAGGTAGCTGGGATTATACTATCATGTTCAGCTAGATCAATCTTTTAAGTTATAAAGTAGGGGGCTGGGGATATGGCTCAAGCGGTAGCATGTTGCCTGGCATGCACCACATACGGATAACTAAAAAATAAATATTAAAAAATTCTCTCTCTCTCTCTCTCTCTCTCTCTCTCTCTCTCTCTCCCCTCCTCTCTCTCTCTCTTTAAAAAAAAAGAAGTTATAAAGTTGGATGCACTGTTGTGAGGAAGGATTCTACATATATGTAAGCCTATCAGCTATTGGTGATGCTTGTAACTTGCTTTTATTTTTTTGGTATACAGCTTTCTTTCTGATCATCTGTCACTTCCTGATGGAAGTTTAAAATCTTTTCTTTCTTTATTTTTTGGTGCTGGGAATTTAACCTAGGGCCTTATGTATTTAGGCAAGTGCTTTACCACTGAGTTACATCCCCAGTTCAAAAGTGTACAATCTTTTTTAAAAAAAATATATAAATAAGGGAATTTTATTTTTCACAGTTCTGGAGGCTTAAAAGCCCAATACCAATATGCTAGTATCTGGCAAGGGCCTTCTTGTTGTGTCACCCCATGGCAGAAGGTAGGCAGAAGGACATGAGAGAGAGAGAGAGAGCGAGAGAGAGAGAGAGAGAGAGAGAGAGAGAGAAGGGTGGGGGGAGAGAGAGGGAGGGAGAGAAAGAGAATGAATCAGAAGTATACAATCTTAATATAATGGTGTTATGTCATATTAACTAATATTCCCACAATTGGTGATATAAATGAAACAGAGATATCAATCAATGTGGTGACAAATTTTTGATTCATTAAATAAAATTAAATTATAAGTGGTGTGTTTTGATAACAAGCATATTTTATGGTGTTCAAAAATTGGTCATGCATTTATATTAGTAATTATTTAAAAACAGAACTTGGAATTAATTAGACATTCCAAGTTGTTAGTACAATAGGCAATCATCTGTGAAGTGTGATATTTGCAATATATTGAAATATATTTTCAACTGGGATGTTAGTTATTATGAATGAAGTTTGTCATCAGAGATATTAATTTGCATATAATTAATAGATATCAATTGTTCATTATGTATACAATGCCTTATACTCCTATCAATTGACTTATAATAATCCAATAAAACATGTAATCTTATGCTTTAGAGATGATCAATTTAAAGTTCTCTTCTCTATCTTCTCTTCCTGGTTGATCTAAATCTAATCTCATAGACTAAACAATGCTTTTTACTCCCAAGTTTATATACCCATCTGGGACCTTTCTCTAAGCTTCAGATTCACATTTCCATTTGCCTTTTTGATTTTTTCATGTGAATGTTTCATAGATATAAATCTTTTTTTTTAATGACTGAAACTTTATAGAAAAGGTGATATACAGCACCGCAAAAAAAAAAAAAATACAGCAAATTCCCCAGTACATGATCATAAAATATAAGAAAGCATTATCTTAAATCAGGGGAAAAGAAAAACTGAATAACAAGCCCAATCCACACAACATCTCACTCGAAAAGTGAGACTGACACCCAAGTTTACTCTCTCAGTCACTGCAAATATAAATCTTAACACCTGCAAAAACAGAACTATTAATTTTTGTGGCAGATGCTATTGGTTACTATGAATTCCTTTTTCTCCTTTTTTCTTGTTTTGGGGGGGTTACTGGGTGCCGCAACACATGACTAAATCAGGCAGGGTCACTTCAGGAGAACTGAACTGGCATGAAATAATGACACACACAGACAAATATCTTTTTCTTTCTTTTTTTTTAGGGGATATATATTTAATATTTATTTTTTAGTTGTAGTTGGATACAATACCTTTTATTTTATTTATTTTCATGTCATGTTGAGGATCAAACCTAGGGCTTTGCACATGCTAGGCAAGAGCTCTACCACTGAGCCACAACCCCAGCCCCCGAGAAATACCTTTTTCTTTGGGTTCTGTGATAGCCCCTTTGACCCAGCTCCCACCAAGGAGTCAAGGCAGGTAAGAAAGAGAGAAGCACACCTCAAACCCGGGTTTTATTAATGGGGGGAGCTAATCTATGGAACATTCTATCCAAAAAAGGGCAAAAGGGTAGGACTACAACAAACAGGTGGGTGTAATTCAACTCCATTGGATGATGCCCACTCACAGAGCTGTACCTTTCTTATCCGAGTAGAGGAAAAGTCCAGTTGCATTGCAGGGTGCAACTCCAGTGCAGTACCTCTTTACTCAGGACTTAAAGGTGTGTGCATAGCTCCTGTTCAGGGCAGCCCCTGACAACTGGGGACTGAACTTAGGGGCACTCAGCCACTGAACCACATCTCCAGCCCTATTTTGTATTTTGTTTAGAGACAGGGTCTCACTGAGTTGTTTAGCGCCTTGCAATTGCTAAGGCTGGCTTTGAACTCACTATTCTCCTGCCTCAGCCTTATGAGCCACTGGGATTATAAGCGTGTGCCACCATGCCTGGCCTCTCCTTTTTTCTTATTGGCAGAGTTATAATTTTGTTAGTTTTTCTCATATGTGTCCCCATCCTGTGGCTCAGGGTAAATGACTCTGTCCTTTTCTAGGGGTAGAACTTGATGAATCTAAGCCAACCATGGTTATCTCATTCCTCTTGTTAGTGCTATCACTATTTAAGATAGGCATGTGAGTTTGAGCCAATGAGATACAATAGGATGTCTGCTTCTGGAAAAGTAGTCACTGGACTGTGTGACCTTTCCTTTCCTCTTGATGATATTATTATTATTATGTATCCTACAAATTTTAATTTCTAAACAAGTGAATATCAGTCTCCACAGCTCATTGAAGCAAAAAGTTTCCAGAGTCCTTCTTATTTTTATTGTGATAGTGGAAAAGTCCTGGAGGCCAAGAGATGACCACTGGCCATTGTTTGCTCTGACCTCACAAGGAGCCACTGTGAGGGAGTTTAAAACACAGGCTATATAGGAGGGTAGCTGGGACTGGATTTTTGTCCATAAGTACGGGAAGCTATTTATGGTGACCTGTTGGACTCCAAGATAGCACATTTGGTGGTTGGTAGTTGTGGTCTTTTTTTTTTAATATTTATTTTTTAGTTGTAGTTGGACACACACCTTTTTTTCACTAATTTATTTTTATGTGGTGCTGAGGATGGAACCCAGGGTCTCACATGTGCGAGGTGAGCATTCTACCGCTGAGCCACAACCCCAGCCCAATTGTGGTCTTTTGATATTAGTTTTTTGATTTGTGGGTTTTTTCTTGTTATTTATTTTTTAGCTAGCATTCTTAGTTGGTATTCCGGCTTAGGATATGTATGAGAATAGACAGAGTAGTGTAGTGCTGCAGGGGTCCAGCTTCTGGTATGAAACCACCTTCGTGGACCACTTCAGGTCTTGAGGGACATCAGACAGAGGTGAAACTAACCCATCATCTCCTCACAGGACAAAAGCAGCAGTGAAAATTCTGCCAAAGGTAGAGTGGAACATGTCTGTCCTATCTGAATCAGATATGATGATGGTAATGGAATGCTGAAATGTGATCCGGCTCTTTTGAGCATTGAGACCATCAAAAACATTTATGAAGCATGTGGGTGGGGGACATTTATGGCACTGCAGCCCAGAAGCCAGTGGCAGGCAAGAGGAGGAGGCCAGTTCAGGCAGGTCATGAGTGTCCTGTACTATTGCCATGAGAAGGGCAGTGGGTACCTAGACCTGAAGGCAGAGAACATCCTGGTGGATGCCAGAGGCAACATGAAACTATTGACTTTGGCCTGAGCACCAGGTTCACCACTGGGTAGAAGGTGAACAAGTACTGGGGCACTCTCCTGTACTTTGTCACTAAAGTCGCCAGTGGAAAGACTATGAGGGCCCCCTGGTGGATGTCTGGAACCTGGGTGTCATTCATATTTCATTGTTCCGTTCTTCTGGGATAGCGGAGATTGTTCTTAATAAATTTCTGTTTCTCACAATTGTACAATGAAATTGACATTCCAAAGATTTAAAAAAAGGCAGATTAGGAAAAAGAAAGGAAAAAAAGAAGGCTCAGGGAAAGGGTAGAAGCCCACCAGCCATATTCTCCAAGTCCTGGATCACTGTGCCTCCCTCTCCTGTTTAGTGTAGAGACTCGCTCACCTTGAGCCTGTGTAGATGGGAACGCATTTGCCTTCAGTCATTGTGGATGGATACTTGTTCTCCTTGACCTAGTGTATACAGGGATTCTCCCCTTCAGCCAGTATAGACTTGATTCCCTCTTGATATTACTGTACTTGGATATCCAAGTACGATATCTGTGCAGTCCTCATAACTGAAAGCTATCTTTCTACTAATGTGAGGACAGAACCAATATCAGGGGAGGAAAAACAGAGAATCACTGAGAAGTAGAGATTTAACTAACCACATCTGGAGTTCTCCATTTCTTGACTTCCTATCTCTGAAATAATGTAGTTCCTTAAGGATTAACTCAAATTGAATTTTTCTATTATTTGCCACCAAAAGCATCCTGATAACAATTTTTACCCCTGAAGTGTTGTCCTTTTTTTTCTTTTCCATATCATTAAATGCCCATACCATCTATTCAATTGCTCAAGTAGGAACCCTAGGAGTCATTTCACTTTCCTTTACCTACTTCATCCAAAATCTATCAGTAAGTTCTGCATTGAGGAGTAAGTTCTGTACCTCGGAGGAGAGAAATAGGAAAGAAAGAGAAGTACACCACACTATGAAGTTTCCTTCTTGATTACCAGGGAAAATAATACTATTGACAAAAATAAAGGGGTCAGGAAGAGGATTTAGTTTAGGATGCCAACATAATAAATTTAATAAACCTGTTGAGTTTGCCTTCTTGCCTTTCATTAAAGTTTGAATTAGAAGCAAAGCAAAACAAAACAAAACAAAAAACAACCAACCAACAAAACAAACCAAGTAAATCTGCCGCAGTCTGGCTGGGCACAATCAGGAGCCACTTGTCAAAAGAAACTAACTTTATTTTTAGAACCACACACGCCAAACAAAACAGCCTCTCAGGAAAAACCCTCAGAGCCTCAACTGCCACCACCGGCTTTCCACAAGCCTCTCTCTCCCACACAAGCTTCTCCCCACCTCCCGCAATCCTCCTGCTCTTGAGGCCGATTGGCTGGGTCACGTGGGCGGAGCCAAAAAAGTCCCCCAATGAGCAGCTCCGTGGTCTGAAAGGGCAGGGAAACAGCCCAATGAGCATCACCACA